>NW_027332000.1:0-313657 GCF_048418815.1 Hemitrygon akajei
CATGGTTTGGATCCGTCGCCTTGCTTCATGTTACACACCACTCCCAACATCGACTCTCAGTGTCAACGCACTGGCCATTTCACCCAGCCTGGTATCGGCACCCCGTTACCAACAAGTGTGGGCTCATCACCCACCCTCACAATGAGATCCACGCGGTTAGGTTAGGATCCCAGTTCTGGGGATACCCGGCCGCCATGGTCCTCCACCGACCCAGGAATATCGGACCACGTTGATAGTGCAAGTAGCCTTGAGAAGACAGAGCTCCTCTCGGCCTGGGATCCGCGTCACGGTGAACAGAAGAGCTGTCCTGCCCCCAATTCTTTTTTCATTCCTGATGCAAGAGCGAGATCAGGAATACATCGAAACGCCGGGCAACGCAAATTGAAGCTTGAGGTTCGATCGGATGTCTGTGTTTCCTCGGGGAATGCACTGGGAAGATGAGGGCCACAGGCCACTTCTGTCTGACCGCCTGGGTTGTCAGCGCTGCAGCGGTGCAGACTCTGGGCAGAACGGGCAACGGATGTTTGATATGATGCTGCTCCTGTGTCGATGTAACTGCAATAATTCCGATCTTCTCTGATTATCGGAAAGAGTTAACGTATTCCTGTGTTCACATTAGTCTAACAGTTTAGATAGCATGGGATCGAGAAAGACTGAGCGGACTGGATTCACAATGACTTCAGTGGTAGGAAGAAGAGGATGATAATTGAAGATTGTTTCTCAGAAATGAGACTAGTCTGTAATGACGTGTCACATGGGTTAGTTCCAGAACACCTGTGCATTAAACATTATATGAAAGATTTGGGTGTGAATATTTGAGGCATACATAGTTTGCAAATGATACTAAAGTAGGTGCTGTTGTACTTAGTTTAACTGACAATGAAAAAAACATAAGGGGATTATTAGCAATGTGGGCTGTATATTGGCAAATAGACTTCAATCAACTAAATGTGAAGCATTGCATTGTGAAAAATAAAACCAGTGTAGGATTTACACAGTGAAGTTTGGAATCCCCGGGAACAGAGGGGCCGAGGACTGCAAAAGCATCGTTTACTGAAAACAGTGTCAGAGGTAGATAAAATGATGAATACCTTTATCATTCAGAGGACAGAATGTTGGAGGATCTCAGAAGTCCAGGGAGCATCAATCTACAAGGTTACAGTCGATGCTTCAAATCGAGACCCTTCATTAGGATTGGAGGAAAAAACACATGAGGTGTCTGTATTCCTGATGAAGGACCTCGGCTCCGAAATATCGACTGTACACTTTTCCATAGCTGCCATCTGCCCTGCTGAGTTCTTCCAGCAGTTTCTGGTGTTGTTTGGATTTCCAGCATTTGCAGATTGTCTGTGATAGAAATTAGTAAGTTTTTTTTGCTTTTATGCAACACGTGAATGTGGCGCACTTTGTCTTTTCGGTATAGAGTTGATCATTCTGCTGAAGTAAAGATTTCATTAAAACATAAAGTGGTGAAACGTTTTACCAGGATGTTCCTTACTTTTGGGCCTGAATTACAAGAACGTTGCAAATTCCATGGACCGTGGAAGATTGAGGGGTGAGCTGATACAGGTTTAACAGATCATGACTGACATGGATAACGTGAAAGCATAGTGGTTTCCCTAAGAAAGAGGTGATTAAAAACAAGACGGCATTCACATTATTGCGTATTACATAAAGAGATTTTGCTTAATTGAACTGAGAGTCTTTACTTCTGAATTTTATGTTCTTATTTTCCACAGAATAATCTAAAAGCAGAGATAATTGTAATTGTAAAATAAACAAAAAACCTCAACAACTGAAGTGTTAGCAGTTAGAAAGTATTCATAACACCTTTCTGAGTATCTAGTTCAATCATTTCACTGCTATTACAGCCAGTATATTGCTTCGGATAATTCTCTATGAACTTTACAAAACAGAATGAAGCAAGACATGTCCCATTACACCTCGCAAAATTGCTGATGCTATGCCAGGTTAGTTGGGGAGCGCCAGTGGATAACAATCCTGTGGACTTCCCAGGTCTGTTCGATTGGGTTAAGGTCAGGACCCTGACTGGGTCATTGAAGAAAGGCTAAGTCACTTATAGTCTCCTATTTGCTGCCTCCAGCGCCTTCTTATAGCGGACGGACATTTGCCATTTCCCAGACCGCTGGAACAATTCCCGAATTTAGTGATCTTGAATGGTCATTACCAATGTCCCGGTACCGAAGAAACCACAACCAAAGGAGTTGAATGACTTCAGACCTGTTGACTTGACGTCGCACGTGATGAAGACCATGGGGCGGCTGATAATACAGAATCTGAGGCCACAAACCAGGCACGCCCAGGATCCTCTTCAGTTTGCGTATAAGGAGAAGGTGGGAGTGGAGGATGCTATCACGTATTTGCTGCACAAATCACTCTCTCACCTAGATGCGGCCAGTTGTGCTGTGAGGATTACATTCCTTGACTTCTCTAGTGCCTTTAACACCATACAGCCCAAGATCTTAAGGCACAAACTAACGAGATGGGAGTAGACTCTCACATGGTGGATTGGATAGTGGACTACATGACAGATAGACCTCAGTATGTGCGGTTGGGAGACTGTAGGTCTGACACGGTGGTCAGCAGCACAGGAGCGCCGCAGGGAACCGTACTCTCTCCGGTCCTGTTCACCCTGTACACATCAGACTTCCAATATAACTCGGAGTCCTGCCACGTGCAGAAGTTCGCTGATGACACGGCCATAGTGGGGTGTGTCAGGATGGACAGGAGGAGGAGTATAGGAAACTGATACAGGACTTTGTGACATGGTGCAACTCAAACTACCTGCGTCTCAATATCACCAAGACCAAGGAGATGGTGGTGGACTTTAGGAGATCTAGGCCTCATATGGAGCCAGTGATCATTAATGGAGAATGTGTGGAGCAGGTTAAGACCTACAAGTATCTGGGAGTACAGTTGGACGAGAAGCTAGACTGGACTGCCAACACAGATGCCTGGTGCAGGAAGGCACAGAGTCGACTGTACTTCCTTAGAAGGTTGGCGTCATTCAATGTCTGTAGTGAGATGCTGAAGATGTTCTATAGGTCAGTTGTGCAGAGCGCCTCTTCTTTGTGGTGGCGTGTTGGGGAGGAAGCATTAAGAAGAGGGACGCCTCACGTCTTAATAAGCTGGTAAGGAAGGCGGGCTCTGTCGTGGGCAAAGTACTGGAGAGTTTAACATCGGTAGCTGAGCGAAGGGCGCTGAGTAGGCTACGGTCAATTATGGAAAACTCTGAACATCCTCTACATAGCACCATCCAGAGACAGAGAAGCAGTTTCAGCGACAGGTTACTATCGATGCAATGCTCCTCAGACAGGATGAAGAGGTCAATACTCCCCAATGCCATTAGGCTTTACAATTCAACCGCCAGGACTTAAGAACTTTTTAAAAGCTATTATTAATGCTTTTTGAGATAGTGATTTAGATGCATATCATATTTTTTACTGAGTTAAGTATTGTATGTTATTAGTTGTGCTACAACAAGTGTATGGGACATTGGAAAAAAAGTTGAATTTCCCCATGGGGATGAATAAAGTATCTATCTATCTATCTATCTATCTATCTATCTATCTATCTATCTATCTATCTATCTATCTATCTATCTATCTATCTATCTATCTCCTCAGAAAATCCCTTTTCGAACCCCAGTGTTTCCTCGATCTTGTCCAGGTGACTTATCTACTATCAAACCTTTCAACATCCCAAGTACCTACTCGTTACCAAGTGCAATTGCACCCACTCCTGCGCTCTGACATTCTTGACTTTTAAGTATATTGCTGGAGTATTTCACAGTGAAGGCTAAGGCATAATAGTTATTGAGTTCATCCGACATTTCTTTGAACTGCATTACACACTCAGTACTGTCATTGCCATTCTCATCGTCATTGTCTCAGCACTGCCAATATCCATTCTTGCCTCTCTCATACTGGATATTTGACAAAGACCTTTGGTTTATTCCTTAATGTAACTGACTGGATTACCCTGATATATCATCTTTTATATCTGTACCTCGATATATTTTTGTTGCATTCCGGATTAACATGGCAGACAAAACATGGAGCGGTAGGGCACTGGACTGAAAACGAAGAACGATCGGCCATTTGGACAATTTAACTGCCGTGTCAGATTGAACCCGTCATGGCGTCGGGGCTGGGAGCAAGAGAAGGGCTAGTTCAACTCACTGCTCCATCAGGTTCACTGATATCGGCACTGACTGCATCTAATGGACTCCTGAAAAGGCTGCAGTGATGACTGGCTTCAAGAGCTTCAGTTATTAATGCTATTTTCTTACTTTTATTGTCTGCACCTTCTGTGTTTTTCTACACATTAGGTGCTTGACGGTATTCTTTTTCGAATATTCTCTGTCCTGTGGCGGATCCGTGTTGGCAGCGCCGTGTCGATACTGAACAGGATTTGAATACATCAGTTCCCATCCCTCCTTCTTTCTATAATTCACAACACTAATATCTCTCCCTCTCTCTCTCTCTCTCTCTCTCTCTCTCTCTCTCTCTCTCTCTCTCTCTCTCTCTCTCTCTCTCTCTCTCTCTCTCTCTCTCTCCTCTCTCTCTCTCTCTCTCTCTCTCTCTCTCTCTCTCTCTCTCTCTCACTCACACACACAGAACGATAAGTAAATGTAATGGTACTGTGTCGCCATTTGTAAATCTGTTACTCGGTTATATTTCAAGGAGGCAGAGAAAAGGAGAACCGATAGGGAGAAACAGATGAAACAGAGAAAAAAGGATGAAAAGACAGACGGGTGATGTCAGGTGCAGGATTGTTTTATAGAGAGGAACATACACTCCATGATCATGCAGTTTTGCCAGAATCGGAAAGCCGGGGGAAATGAAGCCCCAGACTTTAATTTGTCCGGAGCGGCAGCTGAGATGCGAAGGGGATTCTGAGGTCAGTGGTGCCGCCGGGACCGGGTTTAAGCAGCTATTTTGTAACTGTAAGGCAACGCACGCAAAATGCTGGAGGAAAGCGGCAGAACAGGTAGCGGCAATGGAAAAGAGTTGGAGGTGGATTTAAGATGGCGTTACATGGCGACTCCTTTGCTTTCATCTTCGGAAACAGCTTTATTTCAATCATTAATATCTTATTTTTCCCTTTCAAGGTTCATTTGAAGAACCTGACCTGGAGTTAAACACTGACTTCGGTTCAATGCGGGAATGGGACCAGTTCTTCGGATTTCAGGACCGGTCAGCGGATCGCCCTTGTGGGCGGCACGGGTAGAACCGACCCTCGGATCGAGACTCGATGTCACGGCAGGAAACACGTTTGACTTCGGGGAGACTGCAACATCTTTCACTGTGGGTCCGAAGACCCGAGATCTTCGCGATATTAAGGCACAGAACTCGTAGAAAGCGCGGAAACGGACGTTTTTTAACATCGCAGTCCAGCGGGTCCCGTTCGCTGTGAAAATGGGGGACACCTCTCTTTGCCTTATTAGGGAGAGGAGGAATCTGTGGCCTGTCGAATATCGAATGAAATGCGATAGGTAATTGTAAGTCTGTATATTTGTTGTCACCTTGCTCCCGCTTGTTCTCGGTAACGGGTGCGCTTTTTTGATGGGGGAGGGGGTTTTGCTTACAGCCGCTTACGCGCGGCAGAGGGGAGCTGGGGGGTGTTACTTTGGGGTTCTAACATTTAACTGTCTTTCATTCTTTGTGACATTTCTCTGCTTTCGTGGATGTTTGTGCAGAAAAGGCATTTCACGATTGTATATTGTATACATTTCTCTGAGATTAAATTGCGCCTTTGAACCTTTGAGCAAACAGTCAACATTCTGGACTGCATTATGAATAATTATGTGTGTGTCGTTTTGTATTTCGATGATTTGTATATTTTCTCGTGTTCGTTTGGTAACTCTGCGCATCACATTGTTTCCTTTCACCCACCAGTCGGGGTATAGAAAAGAAAGCAGGGAAGCAGTTAAAATTGTAATATTTTTCACAGTTTATTTCTAACGTTTCATGAGTTTCAACATCTGATTCAGTGGATATTTCACCGCATTCTTTAGTTCTTCCCGGAATTTGCTCTGAGTCAGGGCGTAAATGCACGTGTTGGTGCAGGAACTAAGAACCTGCAGCATTCCCGATGTCTTTTCTACGATATAACGGGGATCCGTGACAGAATAATAAACATCACTCTTGGAAATCCGTTGATAGATATAAAATACAAACTGTGTTACCCACAAACAATATGAAACTACCGGTTATGCTGAAGAGTAAAACGATGGATTTGCGTCGGTTCTCCATCTCCCGGTCCCTGTCCATTCTCTCCACTCTTTTGTTCCCGGAGCCTCATGCGGGCTCGACTGGCTGCTAGAATCCGCCGGACAGTCAGAATATTGAGCAGCAAAATCAGAAAGAATGGGACACAAGGGGTTAAGATGCGGTGAAACTCGCTGTAAGAACACAATCCCAAGGAACACCATCAATTATTACCAAAGTTCCGTATATAAAGCCCCAGGGAACACACTCCAAACAGGCCAGCACACTCACTGTCCCGATAACCACAGCCGCCTTTCTCTCGGTGCAATATTTTGTTTTCAGCTTCTCACAGCAAAGAGCCACAAATCGATCGACTGTGAAAGCAACAGTTAGCCAGACCGAGGTCGCAGTGCTCGCAAATATCAACCATCCATTGAGTCTGCACACAGGAGTTATGTTCAAGAACGATCGGGGAAAATACAACCAAGCAGTCCACTCAAACAGCGGATCGGAGATAACGACCAGGAGATCGGCCGCCGCCATTCCCACCATGTAGCGTGAGACACATTTGGAGAGACCGCACTTTCCCCGGAACAGGATCACAATTGCCACCAAGTTCGCTGGAAGAGAGAAAGGGAACAGCAAGCTCAGAAATACAGAATGGAAACGAATCCAGCTGTTTAAGGATTCTGTGACATCTCCACATTATTCTTGCATTTAAAAGTGGAGGGCTTGACAGGAGGGTCGGGGCACAGGGGTCGTAGAAATGTGAGATTACAGAGTAAACTGAAGTGAATATGATCTGAATACGGACTCGTTACTGAATACCGAAAGGAGAAGTGGGAGCGATAATCTGGTAACTCCGTCTCGCAGGCAATACTGAATGCAATATTTTCTGCTAGCGCCAAACCCGTCAGGTGCAGACGAAATGAATAAATTCGATTAAGTCCGAATGAATGAAACCGAAGAACGGAACAGAAATAGGAAATGCTGGAAAAGCTCACCCATGAAAAACAGAATATGTGGAAAGTATGTTAAAGCGTCTCTTCTCAGGACTGTTCTCAGGGGAGCCTCTGACACCAGTATTAACTGGTTTCCAGACCCATAAAAGCTGTCTGAGGCTTAGAGCTTCTCGCATTCCACGTGTTTGATTCGAAATCCAGCATTTCCGATTCCATTGATTTTACAGCTGAACATTGACAGATTACAACAGATACAGCGTAATCTGACACAACCACTCAGACAGTCCTGACGCCTCCACTCAAAACATTGCAGGGAAACGGGGAAAAGGAATTCTACGACCAGCAGGTAGTTCGGTGCCGCAGTCAGATGTCAGTAACGGCGTCAGAGGTGGATGTAATATAATACATTCAACAGTATTGATAATTATGAAGCAACACGTTGGTTGTGTTAATTGTCTCAGCAACCACTTCATGGTGTTGTCCATCAGCGGCTTCACATTCAGTCACAGTGCACACATTTATCAAAAGTCTACAGTTTTTATGCTGCAACACGGAACTCCTCACATTTGCTAAATTGTTACTACCAGCTGATAGTTTGATTGTTACACCTACCTCAGACAAACGCTCAAATACAAACACAAGCAGTGCGTGTAATCTCAGCGGTCTGCGTTACACAATTTCCCATATCCAGTGCAGCTGCTACGTCCCAAAAACAGAGACCCGAACATCACATTACTGAACACAAGGGCTGGAAGAACCCTGTCTAACCCGTTGAATTCCACAGATATCGGCCGATTCGCTAAATTTCTGCAGCAGTTTGTTTTCGATCCAGATCCCAGAATCCAATCTCACGATGTTTCCATTTCAAATTCCTGAAATGCGGAACACCAGAACTGGACAGGTAATAGTGGATAGCAGCGACAGAAACTATCGCAACATTAAAATTAAACTTCAGTCTCCAGGAACAGCAGCTAACACCGTGGCTTACCGGGAATTCCAAAGGCTGAAATAAAAGGATAGTAAACTTTTCGTATTCGCAAGAAGACTGGATATACCATTTCAGTGAGAATCTGTGACTACTGTTGCTCCTCAATTCATAGCTCTGGCAGAACGCTGAACTAATGCTTTCAAAACACCGCTGATTTATAGATAGGATTTGTCTCCAGAGACACAATTATATCCCTGATTAACATTTTTTTTGTTTACATTACTTAAACGAGAACTTTAATTCAACACCATTGTCTCTGACGTAAGTATTCGGCCGATTCAAGCAAAACACATCAACATTCCTGGGCTTTCCCTCAGCAGTGACTCATCAGGCTAATGACCAAGACAGAGCTCTGTCACGGAGCAGCTGCATTTACAGATTTCACTTTATTGATGACACCAACAAAAGCACAGACCCCCAAATTCTGCTCTGCGCTTTCCCTTTTAGTCCTTCAATTTCCTCCACACACAAACAGAAACAAACCCACACAAATACACACACACACACACACACACACACACACACACACACACACACACACACACACACACACACACACACACACACACATGCATAGGTACACACACACACAAAACCATTGGTGCTCGCATACGCAGACACAAAGCCCGTTCTTTCCCACAGAGCAGCCACACTTACTGAATTCCTCCAGCATTTTGTGGTGTTACTGATGTACGAGTCCACTATGCTCAAATCAAATCTGACAGAGGCCAAAGGAAAATTGGGAAGAAATGATTTAATCAGCAAAGAAAGGGGCAGACCGGCAGAATCAGTATTATCAATTGGGGGATTAACAGATGCGGGATATCTGGAAGTGCATGTTAATGGTCAGATACATTTTCAGATACGTGTGTGTGTGAGGGGTAGGGGGAAGGAGAGAGCGAGAGAAAGAGAGAGAGGGGGAGAGAGAGAGAGAGAGAGAGAGAGAGAGGAGAGAGAGAGAGAGAGAGAGAGAGAGAGAGAGAGAGAGAGAGAGAGAGTTTGGGGATGTCAACTGGAGTGAACGAGTGGACATCTGGCAGATTGACCGAGTGTTGGGAAATCTGAGACCATCCATTCCGAGAGATACAAACTAGAAATGACATTTCAACGTGGTGTCACAGTGACATGTTCCGAGAGACATGGAGGTCCTTGTAAAGAAATTACTGAGAGTTAAAATTCGGTTACGTGGTAAGGTAAACAGTATTTTGTCCTATAATACAGAAGAATTGGAGAAGCCTGACAGAGATGTGTTACTGGGAATTGGCTTATAAGTTTCTGGTGAGAAAACGGCTTTCCTCACAATTCCTCAGGAAAGATATCCCTGCCACAGAGAGTCTGGAGGGACTATTCTCGCCCTAATTTGACAGGTTCAGGAGATAGCAGGCTGTCTGTGTGAGGGGAGAGCAAGTGAACTGTGCCTGTATTCTCTGGAATTGTCAGGAGAATTGTTGGATTCTTTCAGATAGTTTGGATTGATGCTTCCCCTGATTGCGAATTCAATTACCACGGGTCACAGGCTGAGACTGAAGAAACTGATTTTCAGTCCAGAGCGGAAAAGAAATTTCTTTCATCAGAGATTATTTCTCCAGTCGGAAAATACAACGCGAGACAGGAAGTGAAAAATTAGTCTGTGATGTTGGGTTAATATGATTAAGCCAGTCATGGCTCGGTAAACTAATCCATCTGCCTGCATGTTGTTCAGATTTTTCCCTTCTCAGTCTATTTATTTGCCTCAGAAACTCATAAATACCGTTGCTTTATCCAGTTCCGACACCACCCCAGAAATGCAATCCAAACACCCGCAACTCTGGGCTTTTGTTTATTTTAAACATTTCCCCGCACATTTCCTTTGAACGCTTTCCCCTCTCACCTTAACCGAATGTTCTAGGATATTTGGTGCTTTGATGCTGTGGGACGGATTACAGCTGGCAACTTGTATTTATGACTTTTATAAGCCTCGCTGTCTCCGCTTGGCGGCCGCTATTCTGGAAGGAATAACACAGGTTCGTGAAAATCCTCCTTGTAGATCTCCTCCCTATATACCTCTTCCAAACCCTTTCCAAAGACTTCCTTTTATGACAATAGTGATCCTCTTAGTTCCCGGCTTGACTTCCGTCACTCTGAAAAGAACAATGCAAGTTGGTGCAACTCCTCCTTCTAGATCTCCTCCGAAATGTCCTCCTTATAATCTCTTCTGTAGGTTTTCCAAATCCTCGGCGCCATTTGTACTTCGGGCGACTGAAGCTAAATGCTCCAGATGCAACCTGACCGGAGTTCGCCAGAAAACCACGGGCTGGGTCTGCGATGTCCCGAGTAGCAGGAGGTGGGAGATCTGCTGGAGGATGACCAGCTGCTTGCACATCACCGAGCAGGTGGTCACAGTGTCCTGACGGAGTGAAGAGCCACAACTAGCCACGGCTATTACTGATAAATGATCAGGGTATTGAGGCAGAGGAGATATTTTCATTCTTCTAACAAGGAACTCACGTCAAGGTCTCTACAGGTTTTACTTCATAATTATTGCCACGTTGTTTTTTTTTATTCGCACCGTTTCTGTCGTTGTTGTTTTATCTGGGTCTGTCGTATGTGGATATTCATTACTCCATTGGGTTTCTTCGTACTTCCTGTATAAACCTGCAAGAACATGGATCTCAGGGTCGCAATGATGAGTCATAAAAGCTTTGACAATAAATTGACCTTCAACATTGAACTTCGCAGAGGATAGCTTCTGAGCATAGATTGAGTAAGGTGGGGCTTTTCTCTTTGGATTGAAGCAGGATGAGATATTTTGAAAGAGGGATGCAAATTATAGGATGGAAGGAGGTGCCAAAGTAAGAGGCGATATTGACATAGGATAAAGAGCAGAATTTTCTGTCGGTGAGCTCTTTGAATCCAGAACCACAATCCTAATAGTCGTACATGGTGATGGAGAAAAATGCATCGCCTAACAAGTTAAGTTCCTGAGCAGGACCAGAGAAAAGTCTGAATCCAGGAAGCGGGACCTTGCAGTGTCAGAGGTTACAGCGGGAAACTGATAGGATGCAAAACTGTGCTGAAAAGTGGCACATAGTGTTCAACCCAGATAGGTGTGAGGTGGTTCATTTTGGTATGTGAAATATGATGGCAGAAATTAGTATTAATGATAAGACTGTTGGCTGTGTGGAGGGTCAGAGTGATCTTGGGGTCAGAGTCCATAGGACGCTCAAAGCAGCTGCGCAGGGTGACTCTGTGGTTACGAAGACATACGATATATTGGCGTTCATTTATCGTGGAATTTAATTTAGGAGCCGAGAGGCAATGTTGCAACTATACAAGACCCTGGTCAGACCCTACTTGGAGTACTGTGTTCAGTTCTGGTTGCCTCACTACAGGAAGATGCGGATGCCATAGAAAGGGTGCAGAGGAGATTTACAAGGATATTGCCTGGATTGGGGAGCATACCTTATGAAAACAGGCAGAGTGAACTCGGCCTTTTCTCCTTGGAGCGCCAGAGTATAAGAGGTGACCTGATAGAGGTGTATAAGATGATGAGAGGCGTTGATCATATGGATAGTCAAAGGCTTTTTCCCCAGGGCTGAAATGATTGCCACAAGAGGACAGAGGTTTAAGGTGCTTGGGAATAGGTACAGAGGAGTTGTCAGGGATAAGTATTTTTAAGCAGAGAATGGTGAGTGCGTGGAATGGGCTGCCGGCAACGGTGGTGGAGACGGATACGGTAGGGCCTTTTAAGAGACTTTTGTATAGGTACATGGAGCTTAGTAAAATAGAGAGCTATGAGTAAGCCTAGTAATTTCTAAGTTAGGGACACGTTCGGCACAACTTAGTGGCCAAAGCGCTTGTATTGCGCTGTAGATTTTCTATGTTACTATGTTTCTGTCATTGAGTTGAGGTCATAACTCTGATTAGGCCTTTGAAGAACAGGCGAACTCACCTATAATCACCTATTTTTGTCTCCTTCCCTTCTGAAAGCGGAGGAACATTTGCCATTTTCCAGTCTGCTGCAACAATTCCAGAATTTAGTGATTCTTCAACGGTCATTGCTAATAACTTCAGGATCGCCTCAACTACCTCATTCAGAAGCCTAGTGTGCAGACGATCTTTTCCAGGTGACTTATCTACCAGATCCTAAACACCTACTCATTAGCAAGAGCAATCGCACCCACTCCGGCACTCCACATTATACTGCTGGTGTATTTCACAGTGAAGGCTGAGGCATAATAGTTATTGAGTTCATCAGATATTCCTTTGACCTGTATAACTCACTCACCAGTGTCATTGTACAGTGGCCATTATCATTTCTTGCTTCTCTTACACTGTATATTTGATAAAGTATTTTGGTTTATTCCTTTATGTATCTGACTTGATTAACCAGACATTTCATTTTTCTATCTTTACTGTACATTGGGTGTTAGACGGTGCTCATTATTCGATTTTTCTTTGTCTTGGGGAGCATCTGCGCTGGCAGCGTCGTGTTGATACTGAGCAGGATTTGAACACATCAGTTCCCATGTCCTCATTTGTTCTATGGTGCACAGCAGTAATCTCTCTCTCTCTCTCTCTCTCTCTCTCTCTCTCTCTCTCTCTCTCTCTCTCTCTCTCTCTCTCTCTCTCTCTCTCTCTCTCTCTCTCTCTCTCTCGCTCTCTCTCTCTCTCTCTCACACACACACACACACACACACACACTCACAACTATAAATAAACGAAAAGGTACTCTGTCGCCATTCGTAAAACCGTTAGGAATCTGTTACTGGAAGATACCAACATACCAACAATAAGAGGATTCAGACTCCCAGGACACATGATGTGGAAAGATGAACTGGAAAAACTCAGAATCTCTGGAAACATCGAGGGGAACAAACCGAGAGGAAGACCTCAGCTTATAGACAATAGACAATAGACAATAGACAATAGGTGCAGAGGTAGACCATTCGGCCCTTCGAGCCTGCACCGCCATTTTGAGATCATGGCTGATCATCTACTATCAATACCCGGTTCCTGCCCTGTCCCCATTTCCTTTGATTCCCCTATCCATAAGATACCTATCTAACTCCTTCTTGAAAGCATCCAGAGAATTGGCCTCCACTGCCTTCCAAGGCAGTGCATTCCAGACCCCCACAACTCTCTGGGAGAAGAAGTTTTTCCTTAACTCTGTCTTAAATGACCTACCCCTTATTCGCAAACCATGCCCTCTGGTACTGGACTCTCCCAGCATCTGGAACATATTTCCTGCCTCTATCTTGTCCAATCCCTTAATAATCTTATATGTTTCAATCATATTCCCTCTCAATCTCCTTAATTCCAGCGTGTACAAGCAGAATCTCTCTAACCACTTTGCATAAGACAGTCCAGACATCCCAGGAATTAACATCGTGAATCTACGCTGCACTTCCTCTACAGCCAGGATGTCCTTCCTTAACCCTGGAGACCAAAACTGTGCACAATACTGCAGGTGTGGTCTCACCAGGGCTCTGTACAAATGCAAGAGGATTTCCTTGCTCTTCTACTCAATTCCCTTTGTAATAAAGGCCAACATTCCATTAACCTTCTTCACTGCCTGCTGCACTTGCTCATTCACCTTCAGTGACTGATGAACAAGGACTCCTAGATCTCTTTGTATGTCTCCCTTACCTAACTCTACACCGTTCAGATAATAATCTGCCTTCCTGTTCTTACTCCCAAATGGATAACTTCACACTTATTTACATTAAACGTCATCTGCCAAGTATCCGCCCACTCACCCAACCTATACAAGTCACCCTGAATTCTCCTAACATCCTCCTCACATGTCACACTGCCACCAAGCTTAGTATCATCAGCAGATTTGCTGATGTTATACTCAATGCCTTCATCTAAATCGTTGACGTCAATTGTAAGCAGTTGCGGTCCCAATACCGAGCCCTGTGACAGCCCACTAGTCACCACCTGCCATTCCGAGAAACACCCATTCACCGCTACAGTTTGCTTTCTATCTGCCAACCAGTTTTCTATCCATGTCAATGTCCTACCCCCGATGCCCTGAGCTTTGATTTTACCCACCAATCTCCTATGTGGGACCTTATCAAATGCCTTCTGAAAGTCGAGGTACACTACATCCACTGGATCTATCCCGTCTAAATTCCTGGTTACATCCTCGAAAAACTCCAACAGATTAGTCAAGCATGATTTACCCTTGGTTAATCCATGCTGGCTCGGCCCAAGCCTATCACTGTTATCTAGATATGCCATTATTTCATCCTTAATAATGGACTCTAGCATTTTCCTCACTACCGATGTCAGGCTGACAGGTCGATAGTTCTCTGTTTTCTCCCTCCCTCCTTTCTTAAAAAGTGGGATAACATTAGCCATTCTCCAATCCTCAGGAACTGATCCTGAATCTAAGGAACATTGGAAAATGATTGCCAATGCATCCGCAATTTCCAGGGCCACCTCCTTTGGTACCCTAGGATGCAGACCATCTGGACCTGGGGATTTGTCAGCCTTCAGTCCCATCAGTCCTCTCATCACCGTTTCCTTCCTAATGTCAATTTGTTTCATTTCCTCTGTTACCCTATGTCCTTGGCCCATCCATACATCTGGGAGATTGCTGGTGTCTTCCTTAGTGAAAACAGATCTAAAGTGCTCATTAACTTCTTCTGCCATTTCTCTGTTTCCCATAACAATTTCACCCAATTCATTCCTCAACGGCCCAACATTGTTCTTAACTATCTTCTTTCTCTTCACAGACCTAAAAAAGCTTTTGCTATCTTCCTTTATATTCCTGGCTAGCTTGCGTTCGTACCTCATTTTTTCTCCCCGTATTTCCTTTTTAGTTAAGTTCTGTTGTTCCTAAAAAACTTCCCAATCATCTGTCCTCCCACTCACCTTAGCTCTGTCATACTTCCTTTTTTAAATGCTATGCAATCTCTGACTTCCTTTGTCAACCACTGTGGACCCTTACCCCCCTTTGAATCCTTCCTTCTCTGGGGGCTAAACTGATTTTGTACCTTGTGCATTATTCCCAAGAATACCTGCCATTGCTGTTCCACTGTCTTTTCTGCTAGGCTATCCGTCCAGTCAACTTTGGCCAGCTCCTCCCTCTTGGCTCCATAGTTTCCCCTGTTCAACTGCAACTCTGACACGTCCGAGCTGCCCTTATCCTTCTCAAATTGCAGATAAAAACTAATCATATTATGATCACTACCTCCTAATGGCTCGTTTACTACAAGTTCGTTTATCAAATCCTTTTCATTACATAACACTAAATCCAGAATAGCCTTGTCCGTGGTCGGCTCTTGTACAAGCTGTTCCAAGAATGCATCCCGTAGGCACTCTACAAACTCCCTATCCTGTGGTCCAGCACCAACCTGATTCTCCCAGTTCACCTGCATGTTGAAATCCCCCATAACTAATGCGACATTGCCTTTGCCACATACCAATGTTAACTCGATATTCAACGCACCCAATATCCATGCTACTATTTGGTGGCCTGTAGTCAACACCCATTTGGGTCCTTTTGCCCTTACTATTCCTCAGTTCTATCCACACAGACTCTACTTCTCCTGACCCTATGTCCCCCCTTGCAAAGGATTGAATCTCATTCCTCACCAACAGGGCCATCCCACCCCCTCTGCCCACAGTTCTGTCCCTACGATAGCACGTATACCCTTGTACATTCATTTTCCAGGTCTGACCTCCCTGCAGCCATGTTTCCGTTATCCCAACAGCATCATAGTTACCCATTCGCACCTGGGTTTCAAGTTCGTCCACCTTATTTCTGACAATTCGTGCATTCAGATATAGAATTTTTAGCCCATTTCTCCTCTCTCTGTTTGAATCGCTGCCTATTCTGCTTAACCCAGCTCCCCGAACTCCCATCGGGCTATATGCCCCTAGAATTTTGTTGTCCTTCCTAAATTTATGTACGTCAAAGGACTAGCCACTTGGCTACACATCGAGGAATTTGAATTCATCCAAAGAACGAGGGATAGATCTGTATGGTAAACCATGGTCACCAACATCCGCATCGGATATGGTGCCGACACAGACTGGACGATAGTTCAAGTTGGCAGAGAGGAGCAGAACAGACAGGGAGAGACAGACAAAAAAAGAGAAAAGGAGGGAGAAGAGACGGACGGGTAATGTCGGCTGCAGGAGTGCTTCATGGAGAGGAAAATACACTCCATGATCAGACATTTTTTACAGAATCGGAAAGCAGAGGAAAAAGTTCCGCCCAGGCTTCAATTTGATTGGAGCGGCAGCTGAGATGCAAAGGGGATGCTGAGTACCGTGAAGCGGCCGGGACCAGCTGTAAACAGCTGTTCTGTAACTCTAAGGCAACGCACACAAAATGCTGGAGGAACGCGGTAGACCAGGCATCCACAATTGGAAAGAGTCGGAGGCGGAGTTAAGATGGCGTTAAACGGCGACTCCTTTACTTGCATCTTCGGAAACAGCTTTATTTCCTTCGTTAATATCTTTAGTTTTCCCTTTCAAGTTTCGTGTGCAGACTCTGACCGGGAGTTACAGACAGACTTCAGTTATTTGAGGGAATGGGACAGGTTCTTCGGCTTTCAGGACCGACCGTTGATGTTCGCCACGGAAAGCGTTCGGCCTTGTGTGTAACACAGGTAGTATCGACCCTCGGATCGAGAGTCAGTGCAACAGCAGGGGACCCGTGTGTCGTCGGGATATCGGGAAATCGGAAAATCGATCTTTGCGATCTTCAGGCGCACAGCTCGTAAACAGCGAAAATACGGACTGGTCAACATTGTAAGACAGCGGGTTGTTTTTATGTCTCCCGCTCGCTGTGGAAATGGGGGACACCGGGCTCTCCCTTATTAGGGAGAGAAAGAACCTGTGGTTTGTGGAATACCGGATGAAATGCGATCATATTTGGGGTAATTACAATTCTGTGTCTTTGTTGTCGCCTTGTTCACGCTTGTACTCGGAACAGTAGCGGGTGCGCGTTTTTGCTGGGGAGAGGGGAGAGTTTTGCTGGGGTGGGGCGATTTGGGGTTTACATTTAACTGTCGTTCATTCTTTGAGACACTTCTCTTTTTCCGTAGATGTCTGCGAAGAGAAAGCATTTCAGGATGTATATTATATACATTTCTCTGACATTAAATTGGACCTTTGAACCTTTGGGTAAACAGTCGAATTTCCGAGCCCACTGTGCGCATTGTGACTGATTATGCGTGTGTGTTGTTTTATATTTAGAGAGAATGCAGATCTTCTTGTTTGGTAACTTTGCTCATCACATTGCTAACTTTTACCCACAAGTCGGGGTATAGAAAAGGGAGCAGGAAGGCAGCTAAATTCTAATACTTTAAGACATTTATTTGTAACCTTTCATGAGATTCAAAATCCAATTCAGTGGATATTTCACGGCATTTTTCAGTTCTCCTCGGAATTTGTTGGTGCAGGTACTGAGAACCTGGAGTATTCCCGATGCCTTTTCTACGATATAACGGGGATCCGTGACAGAATAAGAAACAGCACTCTTTGAAATCCGTTGATAGATATAAAATGCAACCTGTGTTACCCACAACAATATGAAACTACCGGTTATGCTGAAGAGCAAAACGATGGATTTGCGCCTGTTCTCCAACTCCCGGTCCTTGTCATTCTCTCCACTATTTTGTCCTCGGAGCCCCCTGCGGGTTCGACTGGCCGCCAGAATCCGCCTGACGGTCAGAATATTGAACAACAACATCAGAAGGAATGGGACACAAGGGGTTGAAGTGCGGTGAAACATCGTAAATGCCGCCCATGAGGGGGAGTTTCTGTAGCTCGGTGTATAAACACAATACCATGGTACACCAGCAATTATTATTAAAGGCTGGTATGCAAAGCCCCATGGGACACTCTCCAAACAGGCCAGCGCACACACTGTCCCGATAACCACAGCCGCCGTTCTCATGGTGCAATATTTTGTTTTCAGCTTCTCACAGCAAATAGCCACAAATCTATCGACGGTAAAAGCGACGGTCAGCCAGACAGAGGTCACAGTGCTCGCAAATATCAACCAGGAACGGAGTCTGCACACAGGAGTGATGATCAGGAACGACCGGTGAAAATGAAACCAAGCAGTCCACGTCAGCAGCGGATCGAAGATAACGACCAGGAGATCGGCCGCAGCCATTCCCACCAGGTAGCGAGTGACACATTTGGAGAGTCCGCACTTTCCGCGGGTCAGGATCACAATCGCCACCAAATTCGCTGGAAGAGAGAGAGAGATAACAGCAAGATGAGAAAATACTGAGCAGAAGCCAATGCAGCAGTGTGAGGGGATCCAGTAATATTTCAACATCATTGTTGCAGTTAGCGGCCGAGAGAGTGCGCAGAGCTGGCGAGGCAAACAAGGAGTTTAAAGAGTAAAACAAATTCAATAAGATCTGAATGTGGATTCCTTACTGATTTCCGGAATGTGAAGTAGCAGCTGAAAGTTAAAATATGGCAACTATCTCCTCAGAGTCAATACTGTCTGGAACATTTTCTACCGGTCCCTTCTGCGTCTGGTATGGATGAAATACATCCAGGATGGTTGTCCATTACTGATACAGCAGCTTCCAGGGCACTTCCTGTCAAAACACCGAAGGGTGGAAGGGAAATATGAAATGCTGGAAACACTCATCCAGCAAACCGGATTATGTGGAAAAACAGTTGAAGTATTTCACCCCGGAACAGCTCTCAGAGAGCCCTCTTTCCACACAAGCTGCCTGGGGATTAGTGTTTTCAGCCTCCATGAGTTTTTTTCCTATTCCACCATTTGGCACCTCACTGCCTTTACAACACAACATTGACTGATTCCAATAGATACAGCGCTGTCTATCACAACCTCACAGTCAAACATGACGCCTCCCGTTGAATCCATCACACGAAGGCAGGCCAGAGGAATTCAACGACCGGTATAAAAGAATACATTTCCCAATGTTGGCAACAATGAAGTAACACGTCGGTTGTGATAATTGGTTCAGCAAGCTCTTCATTGTGTTGTCCATCAACGGCTTCACACGCAGTCATACAGCACAGGTTTATCAAACATCCTCAGGTTTCATGCTACAACACGGAACTCCTTACATTCGCTAAAGTGTTATTAAATGTTTGATTGTTACACCGAACTCTGACAACTGCTCGCATACAAGTACAGGCAATCAATTGGTATAATCTCCGCAGTCTGTATAAACACAATATTTGCACCTACAGTGCAGCTTCTTCAAGACCCAAAGCTCAGAGACATGAACATCCCGTCACTGAACAGAAGCCGCTGTAACAACGCTGTCTACCCCGCTGTATTCCACAATTCTGGTCGTTTCGGTGTGTTTCTGAGGCGGTTTGTTTTTCGATCCAGATATCAGAATCCACAAATCGGTGTTGCCATTCCACTCCTGAAATGTGGAACCGTGGGACTGACAGGTGCTAGCGAAAATAAGCGACAGAAACAATCCCAGCATTGGAATTAAACTTCATTTCCCAACAACGACAACTGACACTGCAGCTTACCGTGAATTCCAAATGCCGAAATAAAAGGATAGTAAACTTCTCGTATCCGCGTGATGACTGAATACACCATTTCAGGGAGAATCTGTGACTTCTGTTGCTCCTGGATTCACAGCTCCGCAGACACTCTGAGCTGATACATTCGAAAAGTCCATGATTTATACGGCGGTTCGGTCTCCGGAGATAGTTTCTTAGTTACAGTCACTTGAACAAACAATTTAATTCAATCCATTGTATCTGATATGTGTTTGGTTCAATTGAATATAATTACATCAAATTCTTGGGTAATACCTCAGTAAAGTATCGGTCAGCAATAAGAACTGTGTGTTTACTTACAAGGAGAGATCTTTGTCACAGATTAATGACACTTATACAGTTCACACGCACGCGCGTGCATATGCGCATACACACACACACACTCACTCACACACACACGCACACACTCACACACACGCGCGCACACACACACACACTCACACACACACACACACACCCACACACACACACACACACACGCGCGCGCGCACACACACACACACACTCACACACACACACACACCCACACACACACACACACACACACACACGCGCGCGCACACACACACACACAAACACACACACACACACACACACACACGCACACAGAGTAAGTTGTGGGAAATCATGTTCCTCATTCGTGCGGAGAGAGGTTGTTTCTTTCGGAACAGGAAGCAAATGTTCCCGTTCCATTTCGCGCGGTGGGGGAAGGTGGTTTGAGGATCGGGGTGTTGTTCTTCTTGGACGGGATGGTGGGTTGGGTGCGGTGTTTTTCTTTGAAATAATTCCCATAAGAACATAAGAAATAGGAACAGGAATAGGGCATTCGCCCAATTGTGTCTGCTCTGCCATTCAATCATGGGCTGATCCACTTCATCAGTCATCCCCACTCCTCTGCTTTCACCACAGATACTTTGATGCCCTGGCTAATCAAGAACCAACTATCTCTGCCTTAATTACACCCAGTGGCTTGGCCTCCACAGACGCTTGTGTCAACAAATCCCATAGATTGACTACCCTCTGACTAAATTAATTTTGCCGCATCTCCGTTCCAAAAGGACGTCCTTCTCTGCTGAAGTTCTGCCCTCTTGTCCAAGGATCCCCTACAATGGGAATGAACTTTGCCACAACTAATCTGTTCAGGTGCTTTAACAATCGGATGTTTATATGAGATCACCCCACCCCAATTCTCCTGAATTCCAGAGAGTACAGCCCAAGAGGTGCCGAACGTTCCCCGTACGGTAACTCTTTCATTCCTGGAATCATTCTCGCGAATCTTCTCTGAACAGTCTCCTCTGTCAGTGTATCCTTTCTAAAATGAGGAGCCCAAAACTGTATACTGTACTCCAAGTGTGGTCTCTAGAGTGCCTTATAGAGCCTCATCATCACATCCCTGCTCTTATATTCTATATCTCCTATATTGAATACCAAAATTGCTTTCTCCTTCTTCACAACCGACTGAACCTGGAGGTTAACCAATGTGGTATCTTGCCCAAGGGCTTCCATGTGTCTTTGCATCTCTGCATTTTCAATTATTTCCCAATCTAATTATCTCTAATTTTGAATTATTTCTTCCACCACTGTGCATGACCATTTTACTTCCCAACATTATATTTCATTTGCTCCTTCTTAGCCCACTTCCCGTTAATAACTGTCTCTCTACAGGGTCTCTGTTTGCTCAACACTACCCGCTCCTTCAGCTATCTTTGTATCATCGGCAAATTTAGCCAAACATCCATTAACACTGTAGTCCATATCATTGACATATATCGTAAAAAGCAGCGGTCCGAACACCGGCCCCTGTGGAACTCCACTGGTAACTGGCAGTAAGCCAGAATAGGATCACCTTATTTCCACTCTCTGTTTTCTGTCGACCAGCCGATGCTCCACCTACTAGAATAACTTCCCTATAATCCCATGGGTCTTATATTGCTGAGCAGCCTCATGTTCGACACCTTGTCAAAGGCCTTCCGAAAATCCAAGTACACAACGTCTACTGCATCTCCTCTGTTGCCCTGCTTGTAATTTCCTCAAACAATTGCAGTGGGTTTGTCAGGCAGGATTGTTCCTTTCAGGAAACGGTTTCCACCTTCAGCAACACATATAAATAATTTTACCTGCCAAAGAACTTCCTTTATTAGAGAACCATCGTGCTCTGCCGATTTTACAGTAAAAACTGGCACTTTTATGGAGCTGATTGTTCAAGTTATAAAAATAACTAATAATTACCATTTTTAAATTAAGCAGCTCAAATTTCATGCCAGAATTAAACCTCCAAGACCCATCATTTAACTTGTTATAAACAATAATAAGATATACAGAGTTTTTAATATTTAAGGGACAAAACCTGTTGCTAAATGATATAGTGAATAATAAAAAAGCAATATTTTCTCTCGTGAATTACAAAGGCATAAGAGAGGAGCTGGCCTATGTTGATTGCAGAGGGATACTGGTGGGGATAACGGGATAGAAATGACTGAAGTTTCTGGGAATAGTTCTCAAAGCGCACGATAGATATACTCCGCAGAGGAAGAAGTTCCCAACTGGAAGTGGTAGGAAACCGTGGCTGAAATGGGAGGTAAATGATTACATAATAGCTAATGAAATGGCAGAAAGACAGGTAAGTAAGTAGGAACGTGGATGATAGAGAAGTTTCTAAATTCCAGCAAAAGGCAACTACAAAGCAATAATAAGGGAAAAGATGAAATATGGTGGCAGACTAGCCGATAATATAAAGCAGAATGCCAAAATTAATTTTCAGTTATTCAGAGTAAAAGGGAGGTAAGGGTTGATAATGGATCACTGGAAAGTGATGTTGGTGTGATACTAATGAGGGACAATAAAATGGCAGATGAACATAATGAATGCCGTGCATCAGTCTTCAGTGTGGAAAACACGAGCAGTGTCCCAGAGGGCCGTGAGTGTCAGTAGGCAGGAGAGAGTGACTTTGCTATTACAAAGGAAAATGTGCATGTTAAGCTCAGAGTTTGAAGGTGAATATCACCTGCACCAGGCGGACAACATCCCGCAGTCCTGAGAGAACTGGTTGCTGAAGAGAGAACGGCTGCATTGCTTCCAGTCTTTCAGGAATTACTTGATCCTCCGTGGCCCCGGAGGACTGGCAACTTGCAAATGCCACAACTCTTTTTAAGATGGGAGGAAGTCAAAAGAACGGAAATCATAGGTTAGTTAGCCTATCCTCAGTGGTTGGTTAAGTTTTGGAGTCTATTATTAAGGATGTTTCTGGGTACTTGGAGATTAATGGTTAAATAAGTCAAAGTCAGCATGGATTCTGTCAGGGAAACCTTGCCTGACAAATTTCTTAGAGTTATTCGAAGAAATACCAAGCAGGGTGGACAAAGGACAGCCATTGAACGCCATTTATCTGGATATTCAGAAGACTTTTGATAAGGTGCCACACATGCACTCGAAAACAATTACACTCAAAACCTTCTATTGTTTTACCGTGGAGAGCATTCTGACAGGCTGCATCACTGTCTGGTGTGGCCGGGCTACTGCACAGGACCGAGTGAAACTGCAGAAGGTTGTAAATCTAGTCAGCTCCATCTTGGGCACGAGCCTACAAAGTACTCAGGACATCTTAAGGGAGCGGTGTCTCTGAAACGTAGCGTCCATTATTAAGGACCTCCAGCATCCTAAACACATCGGGCTTTCCTACGATGCTCCTTTTATTGAAATCTACAGGGCTCAGCATATTCACTGCAAATTGCCCAAATTTTTCATTCCTGACTTTGTCTGAGGATTGAACATCATCTTTCTCCACAGCCCCTCCACAATCTGTTATGCTATTTAGGCTCCCATTCCCCCTGCAACTTTAGTTTAACCCCACACCCTAAACCCACCTCCCACCATGCAGCTCTATCACCCCTTTGGTTTTCATCTCCCAGGTCAATAAAAAGGAGCTGCATACCAGGTTCAGGCAAATAGGAACAAAAGTGGTACTTATGAAGTACAAGAAATTCAAGTGAACACTTATGAAAGAAATAAAAGAAGGCATGAGGTTGCCCCAGCGGACAAGGTGAAGGGGAATCCTCAGGGATTCTGCAGATATGTTAAGAGCAAAAAGATTGCAACGGAAAAAATAATCTTCTGGAAGATTAGAATGGTAATCCATATGAGGTAACAAAATAGATCAGGGAGAATGTTTTTGCATCCGTATTTACACAGGAGACGGACACAGAGGCAAAGCAGCCTCAACTTCATAGACCCTGTACAGATTACAGAGGCAGAGATGTTTGCTGTCTCAAGGAAAATTAGCGTGGATAAATCCCCAGGGCCTGAAAAGTTGTTCCCTAGTACCCTGCTGAAGACAAATGTAGAAATTGTCGGAGCATAAGAACAGATATTTAAATCATCCTTAGTGACAAGTGAGGTACCGGAGGATTGGAGGACAACAAATGTTCCGCTGTTCAAAAAGGCTCTAAAATAAACTAAGAAATTGTATGTTGGCGAGCTTGACATCAGTAGGGGGAAATTTATTGGAACGTATGTGCAGGAACCGGAATTATAACTATTTGGATAGATGTGGACTGATTAAGGATAGACAGCATGGCTTTCTGCATGGTAGGCAAAGTCTAACCAATCTTATAGTGTCTGTCGAGGAAGGTATCTGGAAAGTGGATAAAGGCAAGACAATGGATGTTGTCTACGTGGACTTTAGCCAGGCACTTGACGAAGTCTCATTTGGGAGGTTGGTCAAGAAGGTTCAGTCACTCAGTATTCAAGTTGAGATAGTAAATTGGATGAGACACTGGCTTTGTGAGAAGCCAGAGTGTGGTAGCAGATGGTTGCCTCTCTAACTGGAGGCCTGTGACTAGTGCTTGCCACAGAGATCAGTGCTGGAGCTTTTGTTGTTTGTCATCCACATTTGTAATCTGGATGATAACATGGTTAGCTAAATCAACAAATTTGTGGATGAAAACACGACTAGGGATTCAGCAGACTGCAAGAAGACTATTATGGCTTGAGTACAAACTGGACCAGCCAGAAAATTGTGTTGAGAAATGGAAAATGGAATTGAATGCAGATAAGTGCGAGGTGTTTCACTTTGGTAGGACCTACCAGGGTAGGTCTTACACAGTGACTGGTCGGGCATGGAGGAGTGTTGATAAGAAAGGGATCCGGGAATACAGGTCAATATTTCACTGAAAGTGGTGTCACAGTTCGATAGG
Organism: Hemitrygon akajei; assembly: GCF_048418815.1. Classification (NCBI taxonomy): domain Eukaryota; kingdom Metazoa; phylum Chordata; class Chondrichthyes; order Myliobatiformes; family Dasyatidae; genus Hemitrygon; species Hemitrygon akajei. Next base: position 24,890 of record NW_027332000.1, read on the forward strand.
GATGGAAAGAAAGATTTCGGCAGATTGGCCTTCGTAAACCAAAGTACTGAGTACAGGAGATGGATGTTATGTTGATTTTGTACAAGACATTAATGAGGCCTAATTTTTAGTAGTTTGTGCAGCTTTGTCACCTACCTGCAGGAAAGATTTAAAAGAGGTTGAAAGAGTTGGAATTTGCAAGGATGTTGCCAGGTCCGGAGGGTTTGGGTTATAAGGAGAGATTGGACAAGTCTGGGCTTTATTCCTTAGAATATAGAAGAATGAGGGGAAATTTGATGGAAGTGTACCAAAATTATGGGTGTGAGAGATGGGGTAAATGCAAGCTGTCTTTTACCACTCAGATGGTGTGGGACTACCATGAGACGCTATGGGGTAAGTGTGAAAGGTGAAAAGTTAAGGGGAACATGAGGGGAAACTTCTTCACAAAGACGGTCATCCGGGTGTGGAATGAGCAGACAGCCCGTGGTGCATGCGAGCTCATTTTCAACATGCCAGATGTCTGTACAGGTACCTGGATGGCAGGGGTCCGGGATTAGACAGTTTAAATAGTTCAACACGAGGTACATGGTAGAACATGACTGTGACAGGAACCTTAAATAATACTAACATTCACTGTAATTCCTTTTAACAGCTGTGCAGACCAAACATACATCTGAGTAGGAGACATTTAAGGAAAGGTACGCTGCATCCGCAGTTTCTCTGGATATAAGATTTCCCTCCACGGCTCTCTGGTAGTAGGGAACTGCGTACGAGGCAAGTGACTGCACTGGTTTGCCATTGCTTTCTGCCGGGTAAGTTTGCAAAGAGTTCACCAGCTCGTAACCCAGCACGGATGGAAAGCGTGCAGGAGAGCAGGCTGGATTCGAACTCAGGACCTTTCGTCCCGAAGTCAGGCACTGATGCCACTATGCCACCAGCCATGTCAGGAGATATTTACATTGCGTTGAAACTGTGGCACTTTAAATTAACAGTACCTCAAAGAAAATCCCAGCTGCATGTCAAGAAAGGGAATTTGCATGAGAGTGTTTCAGTTACTCTTGGCACCCATGCAGCTCAGCTGGAGCAGGGAATAATAGCAATGGGGAGAGTCAGACTGAGCCAAGTCACGGATGGGAGACGGCAGAAATGCCCCATTCTTATAGAGACAGGAAGAGCATCAGAGGATTTGATGGTCAATCCAGATACCAGCACTGTGCCCAGTTTGAAGATGATTTTTCTCTCGAACTTGGGTTGAACTTCACTGTAACAGTGTGATGCCAGATCACACCTTGGCAACTCGGGTGATCTCATCTGACATGTTATACTTCACCCATCGATGCATTTTGTAAATCTTTTTACAGGTTAAAAATGACAAGGAAGTTATCTACGTGAATCTTAACCACAACACACCAGTTTTGCTGTCTCTGTCCAGATATTTAAGAGGTGGAGCAAGAGATTCAATCAATCATCCTTCCTGCTCAGACTGTGGGGAGGTATTCACTCTGTCATCTGACCGACTAGCACGCCCGTCATTTTACACAGGGAAAGGCCGTTCACCTGCTCAGACAATGGGAATGGATTCACTTGGTCATCTCAACTGAAGGTACATCAGCAAGTTCATACTGGACAAGGCCATTCACCTGTTCAGTGGGTGAGAAGGGATTCAGTCAGTCATCCCACCTGTGGACACATCGGTTAGTTCACACTGGGCAGAGGCTGGACATCTGCTGAACTTGTGGGGAAGGATTCACTCTGTCAGCTGACATAATGGTTCACCAGCGAGTTCACACTGGGGAGTGGCCATTCACCTGCTCGGACTGTGGGAAGGGATTCCCTTGCTCATCCCAACTGAGGGTACATCAGCGAGTTCACACTGGAGAAAGGCCATTCACCTACTCAGACTGTGGAAAGGGATTCACTCAATCATCCAATCTACAGATTCACCAGCGAGTTCACACTGGGGAGAAGCCATTCAACTGCCCAGACTGTGGGAAGGGATTCATTCAGGCAGCTAGCCTACTGAAACACTTGCGATTTCACACTGGGGAGAGGCCGTTCACCTGCTCATACTGTGGGAAGGGATTCACTCCGTCATCCCACCTACGGAGTCACCAACGTGTTCACACTGATGCCACCAGACAGGTCAGGAGATATTTACATTGCATTGAAACTGTAGCACTTTAAATTAACAGTACATAATAGAAAATCCCAGCTGCACATCTACAATGGGTATTTGCAGGAGAATTTTTCAGTTACTGTGGGGCCAGACACCAATGGAGCTCAGTGGGAACAGGGAATAATACCAATGGAGAGAGTCAAACTGAGCCAGGTCACAGATTGGAGACGGCAGAAATGCCCCATTCTTGTAGAGACAGGAAGAGCATCAGGGGATTTCCGGGTCATTCCAGATACCAGCATTGTGCCCTGTTAGAAGATGATTTCTCTCTCCAACTTGGGTTGAAATTCACTGTAACAGTGTGATGTTCAATCACACCTTGACAACTCAAGTGATCTCATTTGAAATGTTGCCCCACATCCATTGATGGATGTTGTAAATCTTTTCTAGGTTAAAAATGACAAGGAATTTATCTACGGGAATCTCGAACACAACATGCCAGTTTTGCTGTCTCTGTCCAGATATTTACGAAGTGGAGCAAGGGATTCACTCGATCATCCTTCCTGCTTAGACTGTGGGGAGGGGTTCAGTCGGTCATCTGACCGACTGGCACACCCGTCATTTTACACAGGGGTAACCCATTCACCTGCTCAGACAGTGAGACTAGATTCAGTCGGTCATCTCAACTGAAGGTACATCAGCAAGTTCACACTGGGCAAGGCCATTCACCTGTTCTGTGTGTGAGAAGGGATTCAGTCGGTCTTTGCACTTATGGACATACCAGTCAGATCTCACTGGACAGAGGCTAGTCATCTGCTAAATTTGTGGGGAAGGATTCACTCAGTTATCTGACCAAATGGCACCCCAGTCAATTCACTCTAGAGAGAGGCCATTCACCTGTTCAGACAGTGGGAAGGGATTTACTTGTTCATCTCAACTGAAGGTACATCAGCGAGTTCACACTGGAGAGAGGCCGTTCTCCTGTGCAGACTGTGGAAAGGGATTCACTCAATCATCCAACCTGCAGATTCACCAGCGAGTTCACACTGGGGAGAAGCCGTTCACCTGCCCAGACTTTGGGAAGGGATTCATTCAGGCAGCTAGCCTACTGAAACACTTGTGAGTTCACACTGGGGAGAAGCCGTTCACCTGCCCAGACTTTGGGAAGGGATTCATTCAGGCAGCTAGCCTACTGAAACACCATCGAGTTCACACTGGGGAGAGGCCGATCAACTGCTCATATTGTGGGAAGGGATTTACTCCGTCATCCCAACTACGGAGTCACCAACAAGTTCACACTGGGCAGAAACCATTCACCTGCTCAGACTGTGGAAAGTAATTCACTCAGTTACCCAATCTACAGAGTCACCAACAAGTTCACACTGGGCAGAAACCATTCACCTGCTCAGACTGTGGAAAATAATTCACTCAATTACCCAATCTACAGAGTCACCAACAAGTTCACACTGGGGAGAAGCAGGTCACCTGCTCAAAATGTTGGAAAACATTCACTCAGTCATCTGATCTGCTGGCTCACCAGCGAGTTCACACTGGGGAGAGGCCGTTAACCTGCTCAGACTGTGGGAAGGGATTCACTCAATCATCCAGCCTACAGATCCACCAGCGAATTCACAGAGGGTAGAGGCCGATCACCTGCTCAGACTTTGGGAAGAGATTCTCTCAGCCAAATCAACCAAATGTGCATCATTGAGTTCACAGTGGGGAGAGGCCGTTCACTTGCTGTGAATGTGGGAAGGGATTCACTCAGTAATCTAACCTTGTGACACACTACCAGGTTCACACTGGGGAGAGGCCGTTCACCTGCTGTGAATGTGGGAAGGGATTCACTCAGTAATCTAACCTTGTGACACACTACCAGGTTCACACTGGGGAGAGGCCGTTCACCTGCTGTGAATGTGAGAATGGATTCACTCAGTAATCTAACCTTGTGACACACTACCGGGTTCACACTGGGCAGAAAGCTTCAATAAGCTTCATGCTGGATATTTGTCCATCACCGTTGCTGAATGCAATTTCGAGAGTGACTGTCAGTGTTGAACTCTGCAATTATTGCTGCTGCTCACCACACCCAGTTCTGCACCCTGGTCACTGGGCATGGGAACAGTTTCTTCTGCTGCACATTCACCGTTAACGGGACTGGGGTTTAATATTCTGGTTCTGAAACAAATAAATCAGTTCTATTTTGAACTCTGTCTCTGGTACTCAGTGATTTTATAATACGCCTAGTGTACAGTAGAGGGTCAACTCAGGCCGGCCTGACCCTGCCAGTGATTCAGTTCAGGACAGTCCTTTTAAGTCCTCCCCTGTTGTTCATCTCTCGCTCTCCCTGTGGTGATCGGTTCCAAACAGTCACCGCTCTGTGGGTGAAGAGGCTTCCCTTCAATTTTCTGCAGATTGAAGAAATCAAGTTGACTGCAGTTCTGTCTGAGATGTTCTTTGCCCCTCAAATCTCTGGGCCGAAGAAGAATGACAATGGGAGTTCACCTAAAAAGCAAACTCGAGGAAATCTGCAGATGCTGGAAATTCAAGCAACACACACAAAATACTGGTGGGACACAGCAGGCCGGGCAGCATCTATCGGAAGAAGCACTGTCGATGTTTCGAGCCGACACCCTTCGTCAGGGCTAACTGAAAGGAAAGATAGTAAGAGATTTGATAGTAGGAGTGGGAGGGGAAATGCGAAAGGATAGGAGAAGACCGGAGGGGGTGGAGTGAAGCTAAGAGGTGGAGTGATGATTGGCAAAAGGGATACAGAGCTGGAGAAGGGAAAGAATCATGGGACGGGAGGCATAGGGAGAAAGGAAGGGGGGAGGGAGCACCAGAGGGAGATGAAGAACAGGCAGAGTGATGGGCAGAGAGAGAGAGAGAAATAAAATGGGAGGAAAAACTAAATAAATCAGGGATGGGTTAAGAAGGGAAATTAACAGAAGTTAGATAAGTCCTTCCAGGTGAGGTGACACTTCACCTGTGAGTCGGTTGGTGTAGTATATTGCGTCCGGTTCTCCCGGTGCGGACTTTATATATTAATGAGACCCGACGCAGACTGGTAGACCGTTTCCCTGTCCGCCAGAGAAAGCAGTGTCTCCCAGTGGCCACACACTTTAATTCCACGTCCCATTCCCATACTGAAATGTCTGTCCATGGACTCCTCTACTGTCAAGATGAAGCCACTCTCTGGTTGGAGGAACAACTCCTTATATACCAGCTGGGTAGCCTCCAACCTGAAGGCATGGACATTGAATTCTGTAGAAGAAAAAGAGAATTACAGAGAGAAGGATTGTCCAAAATTGTTTAGAAAAGAACACTGGCAGGGATGACGACAGAATGGCTGCAATTTCTGGAAGCAATTTGGAAGGCACAGGATAAGCCATATGTACCAAAGAGGAAGAAGTATTCCAAAGGCAAGTTGATACAACTGCAGCTAATGAGAAGGCAAATCCAACATAAAACCCAAAGAGAGGGCATATAACAGATCAAACAATGGTGGGAAGTTAGGGGATTAGGATGCTTTTGGAAAGCACCACAAGGGTACTAAGTAACTGAGAAGGGAAATATGGAATGCGAAGTTATGGTATCCAGTAATAAAGAGGACACCAAATGTTTCTTCCGATACGTAAAGTGTAAAAGAGAGATGAAAGTGGACATCGGACCACTGGAAAACGTGTTTGGGGGGAGGTAATAGGGGACAAGGAGCTGGTGGATGAACTGAATAAGTATTCTGCATTAGTCTTCGCTATAGAAGATATTAGTGGTGGAAGCCCTGATGTCAGTGGTCAGAAGTGTGTAAAGTTACATTACTCGGGAGAAAGTTCTTGTGAAACAGAAAGGTCTGAAGGCAAACACGTCACCTGGACCAGATGGTGTATACCTCATAGTTCTGAAACATGTAGCTGAAGAGATTGTGGAGGGGGTCAGTAATGATATTTCTAGAAACAATGGATTCTTGTATGGTTCTGGAAGTCTGGAAATTTGGAAATATCACTCCACTCTTCAAGAAGGGAAAGAGGTGGAAGAACAGAAATTTTAGGCCCGACCGATTGTAAAGATAATGGAGTCGGTCATCGGGGATGTGTTTTCAGGGTATTTCGAGGCACGTGATAAAATCGGCCACTCACAGCATGTTGTCTTCGAGGGGAAATCTTCTCTGACAAGTATGTTGAAATTCGTTGAAGAAGTAACAAGTAAGATAGACAAAGGATGTGTGCTGTGCAGTGGAGAGTCAGATGCCAAACTTAATAGTTTTCCGAGTGAAACCACAGAAGGGGAATGGGTCTGTCGGGAAAGCCCCTCCGTAGTTTTACCTATTTGCTTTGATGTCTGATTAACCGCTCATTCAATTTCCGAAGACTTTCCTGTCTTTCGCATTCGCGCTTAAAACGTCTATCTTCCCCTCAATTGCAACAGAAAACACTGGTCACTGCACTGTTCTGAGGACCCTGCTGAGTAGCATCCCTCGCCTCGGTACATCGCACTAGTGGGTCGGGCATCATATTGGCCCTTGGTGCTTGTTGGCAGCTCCAACTGATATCATCCCAATTACATCGGTTGTCAGATGTTTCACGACGACCTGCAAAACCCGCATTTGTGTGACGTTAAGGGCGCTTTAACAACAGAGGCTACTACCGGGGACTTCGCTCTGATGATGGAGGCCTCCTTCCCCTCCATCTTGTTTTCCTGCTCTCTAACTTCCCTGAGTAATTCAGTATAATCATGGAGGAGGCCGCATCTTCCGGGTCATCCAAATACGTAGAGCAATCACATCATGTGACAACCCGCTCTTCACAATTTGCTCCATCGTCAATTTCTCTAAGACAGCTGAATACACCCTTTGTAGTTCAAATAGTGCCGCATCTTCGCCGATCTGAAAATGTAGGCAAGCAATTTAGCTCCTTCTTAATACATTTTGTGCCTAAACGTTACCCTAAGATCGGCTGCGCTTTCAGCAGTGTCAATAGCATCTTCCAGAGCTTGCCGGTAATTTGCTGATGAGGCAATGGATTTTCTGCCTTTAGGAAACTCGTATATCAGCAGACTATATTCAGGCTCTCTACCAGTCTCATTTTCCTCATATTATTCATCCAGTAACTGTGAAGTCTGCTCAGCCCAAGTCTCATATTCTTCATCCCTATCGGGTGTGGGCTTGATGCCACCGAACTTTCCAAGCCTGCAAAACCGGCTTTCCGAAGAAATCCCTCTGCGTTTATCAGCCAGAGATGTAAAGACAGACCGAGTTCAGAATTTAAATCAACTGCTGAATGAATCATTAGACCATTCACATCAGACAGCTTCTTCGCCTCACTCCGCAGAAACGAAAGCAACTTGTCTTTAAAGTCTTTGGCGTCAGTTACGGGAAACTCGACTTGCAATTCAGCACTCTCTCCTTGATTCCACTCTGCTCTGAAAGTAAGGACGACCTCTCCAGATACTCCAATTGGAACAGGCAGATCCACTCCCGTCAGGTCATCCCCAATTTGGACAAAAGCATATTTACCCGCCGTTTAGTCAAACTACCCTCCCATGATCGTAACTTTCACTAATATTTACGATAATTAAAACCCTTAAGCAATAAATTAATCTGGTATTTTCCTCATTGACCCCTTCGTTCTCGCTCATTCATTTGTGGCTAGTCCTGATTATCCGGAATGTGAATTTCATTCTCAGCTTTCTGTCGAGCATGCTCATTGTGCTTGAGGGAGGAGGTGTTGTGGCCGTTCACTTCAGGTGATCACTGTATCCACCTGTCCGCATGCAGAGCAAACATCCTCCAGCACTCCCCCACCTACTGCTTGCCGGGACATCGCAGAACCAGTCCACTCCCGTTGGTTCCTCCTTGTCCAGAGAACTCCCGTTTTCTATAGAACTCTGGTCAGGTTGCATGTGGAATATTGCATTTAGTTTCAGTCGCTCCATTATAGGGAGGATGGCGAGGATTTGGAAAGGGGATAGAGGAGGCTATAAAGAGGACGTTTGGGAGGATATCTATAAGGTCTGAAGATGCAGAAGTTGCACGAACTTGAACTGCTCTTTGAACTTGTTCTTTGTACTTTCAAGTTCTTTGTACTTGAACTGCAGAAGCCAAGGCAATATCTGAGAGGATCCTTATTGTCATAAAAGGAGGTGATGTCGACGCTTTATCAATCTCTGGTTAGGTTCCGTCTGGAGTTTAAATTTGCTTCGGTCGCCCCGTTATAAGGAAGAGACCAAGGCGTTAGAAAGAGTTTCGAAGAGGTTTATAGGGAGGAGATCTACAAGGAGGATTTTCACTAAATTGTGTTATTCGTTCCAGAATGGCGGCCACCAAGGGGAGATAGGGAGGCTTATAAGAGTCATAAATACAGTAAGCAAAAGAGATTTATGGGAGAAATGTTGAAAATAAAACAAAACAGAGAGTTACGGGTGTCTGGAATGCATTTCTGGCGTGATAAAGAAGGCAGTGGTATTTATAAGATTCTGAGATAGGCAAACAAATTCACAGAGAAGGGACTGGTAAAGACAAACTGCAGGCAGGGTGATTTGTTTAATAATGCATCACCAACTTAATCATATCAGCCCACCATCACAGACTAAGGGTCTCTTCCTGTACCGCGCTGTCTAACTGGAGAAATAATCACTGATGCGGGAAATTTATTTTCCACTCCATTGTGAATATCATTCCCTTCATTCTGAGTCTGAAACCAGTGGTAAAAGAATTTTCATTCAAGCGAACCATCCTCCCAGCAATCGGTCCGAATTACTTGAAAGAATCCACCAATGCTCCTCACAATTCCAGACAACACAGGCCCAGCTCAATCACTCTCCCCTCACAAAGACAGCCAGTCATCTCCTGAAGTTGTCAAGTCAGTGTAAGGAAAATTCCCGTCAATCGGTCTGTTGCAGGGATAACTTTCTTGAAGAATTGCGACTAGACCAAGAAATAATATTCAATGTGCATTCAGGCAGAGGGATTAACTTAATGAGGCATCACTGGCTTACGTACGTCAGCCCGACACCACAGACCAAATGGCTTCCACTTGTCCAGCACTTCTGTATGTTTTAACTGAAAGGAGAAACATTGATTAAGAACATTTGTCTTCCACTCCTTGCTGAATATCCGTTCCTTCGTTCTGGCACTGTGACACATGGTAATGTAATCATCATTCAGCGGAAACATCCTCCCTGCAGTTGGTCTGAATGATCTGAAAAATCTCAGCAATTCTCCTCGGAATTCCAAGGAATGCAGACTCACTCTCCCCGCACTCAACAAGTGTGCCATCCCCAGAACTATACTGTCAGTGTGAGGGATAGTGTCTGCCCCCTCTCTTCAACAGGGATATTTTTCACAAGGAAGGGTGACAAGACCTGGATCTAATATTCAGGGTGCATTCTCACCACACCCCGCAGGACACCTCCCAGTAAGACATCTCTATAACTCTTCTCCAGTTCTCCTGTATCACAACACAAAAAAACTGATTGGCTCCCTAATTTTTTTGCTGTACCTGAATGTTAACCCTTAGTGATTTGTTGACAAGGGCCGTCAGGTCACTCCGAACCGGTCACTCTGGACCCATGTAAATATTGATTTTCTAGTTTGTCCATCTGAGAGTGACTGGCCTCAAATAACCCCGTATTCTGCCCGTCTGCCATATCTTCACTCCTTCACTTCTGTCTGTATCCCCAAACCCTCGCTGCGCCCTTCCCACTACTAACCCTGAAATTCACATCTATACAACAGCCGACATGGCTGTTAGTCCTCACATCCAAATCTCCACTGCAGACTGCAAACAGCTGGGATCTCAGCCACAAACCCTGAGTTACCTAAAGGTTTGAACGTGGTCCATTTATTTCCTCTATCTGGCATTGTCCTGCTGACTAATTCACACACATGCATATTATCCGTAATGTCATGTGCTTATCCAAACCTTCCTTAAGTTCTTCCAATACCACATTCATCAGTTCCCAATTTTCCATCTGTGTGTCCAATCCTGAACTCACAGTGACACTGTCAGCCCCGTGAGTAGGGATTTGGGAACTGGGTCTGTGTCTCTACCTATAGGACAGTGGTGCAGAATACAATAGAAATATTGAACATCTGTGGTTCGGTGTAACCGTTGTATTGGTAATCAGCGTCTGTGCCTCGGGTTCAGTGTGGGACTGATTCTGAATTTCTCTGCTCTCTGAAGCTGTGGAACTAATGAGCTGTCGGTTTCTCTGTGCTCTGTAACACACCTTGTATTTCAGAGAGGAGCGGCTGCTCTGCACCAGCACTTCGTGTGTGTGTTGCCTTGGATTTCCAGCATCTGCAAATTAACTCATGATTTGTACATCAGCATCGTGGTCATCTGAGCACTGTCACCCCGTGTGGCCAGCATAGTGTTGAATATGGAAAACTACAGGGAGAAAAGCTAGGCGTCGGACGTGTCGTTGAACTCTTTTTACAAATTGATATTTGGCGGACAAAAAAAAGGTATCTGTAAATGTGGCTGCTTCGGGTGTTTGTCAATGGAGACCCGACATTCTTTCCACTAGGTGAGCAACCGCTGAGGTAATGCCTAGGCATTTAGAAGTACTTGTCTTCTGTCGGTCCAATATTTACATCAGAGACAATGAATGGTGCTGAATTACCATGATTGTTCAAGTGACTGTCGTCAGTCAGCGGCATAACCATATCTCTGGAGACTGAAAATTTCTATAAATCAAGGCCGTTTTGAATACATTAGCTCAGTGTTTCTGAAGGAGCTGTGAATTCAGAAGCAACGCAATTGGCAGTTTATCTCGGAAATGGGTTATCCAGTCCTTTTGCGGATAGGAGAAGTTTACTATCCTTTTATTTCAGCTTTTGGAATTCTCGGTAAGCTGCGGTATCGGCTGCCGTTGCTGGGAATTGAAGTTAATGCCAATGTAATGATTGTTTCTGTCGCTGGTTTCCACAGCCGCATGTCCAGTCCTAGTATTCGGCATTCTAGGAATGGAATCAAAGCCAGCGACTGTGGTTTCTGATATCTGGTTCTGAAAGAAATAAACGGAATTCAGCGAATCCGCCAACATCGGAAGACCTCAGTGGGCCAAGCAGATATCTTCCAGCGGTTTGTGTTTTAATAATGTGATGTTCGGGTCTCTGTGCTTCTGGTCTCGAAGCAGCTTCACTGCATTTGCTGATATTGTGTTTATAGGGAAGGGGAGATTATGCTAATTGATAGTCTGCATTGGTATGTGAGCGGTTGTGTGAGGTACGACTAATGATCAAACAATCGATTAGTGGTAACGATTCAGCAGATGTGAGGAGCTCCCTGTTGCAGCATGAAACGTGAGGATTTTTAATAAATGTGTTCGGCGTGACAGCAAGTAAAGCAGTTGCTGGAAACACAATGACGTCGTTGCTGATCAATTAACAGCACCGACGTGGTGATTCATAACTACCAATACTGAGAAATTTATTATATTACCCACATAACTATAAATACAGTAAAATGTATATTATATTCACATCTGACACCGCTACAGACATCTGACTGTGTCACCGTGCCTGCTACTGGATGTTGAATTATTCTTCCCGGCTAGATTCAGTCGGAGGCTGAATATATATCTAAGAATATATATTAGGCTAAGCTGTGACTGCTACTTCAGTCACAGTTATGTTATAACGTCAGCGAGGTGGCAAATGCTGGCATAGGAAACAAACACGGGAAATGCTGGAAACACGAAGCCTCGGGTAGATTGAATAGAAAGAGTAAGGGAAATTCGTGTCATGGGGGCTCTCTGAAAACAGTTCAAAGAAAATTCACTTGAAATATTTTCCCACATATTCTATTTTTGTCTGGATGAGTGGTTCCGGGACTTCCTGTTTCTGTTGTGTCCTTCGGCTGTTCTGTCGCTGAGAGGGAGTCACAGGGAGGTTGATGATCCCGCCATCAGCGTCCGGATTGATTCATTTCATTCATATCAGACGCGGAGGAAGCCGATAGAAAATGTTCCAAACAGTACTGACTCTGAGGGTACCTAGTTTTGTCTGTCCGCTGCCTCTTCACATTTTTGGTCATCAGAAAGGAATCCGAAATCAAATAATTTGATGTTATTTTAATGTGTAAACTCAGCCATCTCTTGACCCTCTCTTCACCCTTCTACCGCTAAATGCAGCAATAACTTGGGAATATTACATGATCCCCGAAAACTGCTGCATTGGGTTCTGCTCTGTAATTTCTCAATTTGCTATTTCCCTGTCTCTCTTCCAGCAAACCTGGTGGCGATTGCAATCCTGTCCCGGGGAAAATGCGGTCTCTCCAAATGTGTAACTCGGTACATGGTGGGAATGCCAGCGGCCGATTTACTGGTCGTTATATCGCAACCGCTCCTGATGTGGACTGCTTGGATTTATTTTCCCCGATCATTCATGTTCATCACTCCTGTGTGCAGTATCGCTAGGTGGCTGATTTATGCGAGCACTGCGGCTTCTGTCTGGTTGACTGTCTCTTTCACCGTGGATCGATTTGTGGCTATTTGCTGTGAGAAGCTGAAAACAAAATATTGCAACGAGAGAACGGCCGCTGTGGTTATCGGGACAGTGAGTGTGCTGGCCTGTTTGGAGAGTGTTCCATGGGGATTTACTTCCGAACCTCTTGTAATAATTGATGGTATCCCTTGGTACTGTGTTCTTACACCGAGCTACAAAAACTCTCCCTCATGGGTGGTATTTGAGATGTTTCACCACATTTTAACCCCTTGTGTCCCATTCTTTCTGATTTTGCTGCTCAATGTTCTGACCGCCAGGCGCATTCTGGCGACAAGTCGAGCCCGCAGGGGGCTCCGGGGACAAAAGAGTGGAGAGAATGACAAGGACCGGGAGATGGAGAACAGACGCAAGTCCATCGATTTGCTCTTTAGCATAACGGGTAGTTTCATATTGTTGTGGGGAACACGTTTGATATTTTACATCTATCAACGGATTTCAATGAGTTTTGTTTATTATTCTGTCATGAATCCCGTTTACATTATAGAAGAGACAGCGGGAATGCTGCAGATTCTTAGTTCCTGCACCAACACATGTATTTACGCCCTGACTCAGAGCAAATTCCGAGAGGATCTCAAGAATGTGGTGACATACCCATTGAGTCGGATTTTGAAACTCATTAAAAGATAAAAAGAAATGCTATGCAGTAGTACAATTCCGGTGCCTTCAGGCTCCTAATCTGTACTCCCACTTGTAAATAAACGGAAACAATATGATGAACAGAGTTTACAACAAAGCAGGAAAGAATCTTTCGATGATCGAAATATAGAACAACACACACAAAATCATGAAAGCTGTCAGCCCGAATAGTTGAATGTTTACTCTTTTCCAACGTTGCCATCCATCTGTTGAAATGATCCAGCATTTTGTTTGTGTTGCCTTACAGTTATACAACAGATATGTACAGTCGATCACAACGGCACCACTAGTCTCAGCATCCCAGCAAATTCCCCTTTGCATCTCACCCTCGTCCCGCTTAAGTTGTGCCTTGAGGCGAACCTGTCAACCCTTCTTCCCGATTCTGACAAAACAGCTTGATATGGAGTATACTTTCGTCGATAGTAACCACTCCTGCTCCCATAATTACCCGTCCTTCACGCTGATCTTCTCCTCTGTCCCTACCTGTAGCTTTTCCTTCTGTTTTCCGATTTGAACAAATTTCCAGTAACAGAATGCTAGCTTTCATAGGGAAGGTGGAGGAGCGGTGTTAGGTGGACGAGGCGATGCTGTGAACCCAAGAACAAAACACAGCGAAGCGAAATGGGAACTGATATGATCTAATCCGACACAAAGTGCTGGCGAAAGTCTGCAGCTCAGGCAGCAGAATTGGAGAGAGAGGAAACGAAATCCAATTCTGCTGAAAGGTCTCTGCCCAAAACGTCCACAGTTTACACTTGTCCACTGATGCTGCCTGGCCTGCAGAGCTCCTCCAGCATTTCGGAATTCTGGAGTCTGCAGAATGTCTCTTGCTTCTGATTGGTCTAATCTTAGACAGTGTCAACGAGATATTCGACTATGCCAACGCAGATCTGACACTGGACAAAGAACAAGCAAAGAATGGTTGGAAAGGACAGTGTGATAGAAACATAAACTTGATAATTAATGGAACAAAGGTTCAGTTAATTTTGAATTGACGCAACTGGGAAATTGGAGGGTCTCTCTAAACAAACACGATCGGGGATAAATTATTTATACAATTAGAAAGATGTTGGGAGTAGCGGCAGTTTGTATTCAGATATTACAGTATCCAGAGAAAGCTGAATTGAGTTATCAGTCTGAGTCCTTCAGTGGTTGGTCCATGATGTTTATTAATTTTAATCGTGAGCGGGTAATATCGAAGTATAAACTCTAAATATAAGCTTGGTTAAGACGGGTAATAAGTAGTAAGGATAATCCTAGGAATTGCAAAACTGTGACTACTGCCATCAATGGAAGCTAAACGTTTGAAGGGGATTCTTCACGATAGGTTTGGAGATATAATTGGAGAAGCATAATCACAGGCAATCAAATGGCTTTGTGAGGGGAAGGTCATACTTTACGCACCTGAATGACTGTCTTTTTTTAAAATATTTATTTATTTATTAAATTTCAGAAAATTACAAAGAATAAATGTGATGATAAAATAGTGAGAAAAATAATATTTACCCTCCCCTCCCCTTAACCCACCCCCCACTTAACCCTTATCTACAGAAAGAAGGAAAAAGAGAGAAAGATTGCCTGGATATCGAAGGATCCCCACATGCTCCATGGAGTTCAAAATAATTTTAATATTTATTTTTACTTTCCCCAATTACTTTATAATTTTATCTTCAAAGGACCTATGTATTTACTCCTTTCTTTTGTAAGTATGGGAGCCAAATTTTCGAAAATATATCATATTCATTTCTTAAATTGTATGTAATTTTTTCAAGTGGAATACCACTATGTATTTCATTATTCCAACAATCCATAGTTAAATATAAATCAGATTTCCAAGTAACTGCGATTGCAGTAATTGCCAATGCAATTTTTATAACTTTTTTCTGATACTTATTCAACTTAAGTTTCGGTATTGTCCCTTCAATGTCTCCTAATAAAAATAATACTGGACTATGTGGGAGTTGTACTCCAGTAATTTGTTCCAATAAAAGTCTTAAATTTATCCAAAATGTTAATTGAAAAAGGAAAAAATAAAAAAATTACATCTTGTATGTATAATTTGATTCAAAAACGGACAATTAAATCAGGAATTCATAAATCAAGACAACAATGGGAATGTGATTTGAATGTTAAAATTAATAGAAAAAAACTGGTCAAGATTATGTTCCGATAGTATGAGAAATACAATAAATGTTCGACTTAGATTAATACAACATAATTTTTAAATCAATTATATATAACACCACAGAAAATAAATAGATTAAATTCAAATATGTCTGACCAATGTTTTCGATGTAATTAAGAAATTGGTACTTTTTTACATTCTACATGGTTATGCTTTAAAATTCAACCATTTTGGATAAACTTAAGACTTTTACTGAATGACTTTCTGAGAGAACGACAAAACGAATTAAGGGGATGGATGATCTGTCTATGGAATTGAGTGAGGCGTTTGACAAGAGCCTCCACAATAGGTCGATACAGAACGTCGGGAGGCATGGTGAGTATGCGGCTGGCAGTAGATGGGGCGTTTCCAAAAGATCTGTTCTGTAACCCTACTTTCTCTGATATTTGTAAATGACTTGAGAGAAGAAGTGGACATGTGGGTCGGTAACTTGCAGTTTGGGGCTCCACGTAGCATAGCGGTTAGAATCAGACGATTCCAGCTCCGAGCAATGGAAATCGGAGTTCATTCCGGTGTTATTTTCTGGAAGGAATTTGTACATCCTCTCCGTGATATTTATGGGTATTCTCACAAGGTAAACGAAAAAAAACACAACTTAGCGATTAGGCTGGTGTAAAATTGAGGTTACTGGGCGCCGTGGCTCACTATTCTTCGCTTCATCTCTAAATGAATCAATGACACCTATGTGATCTTGTGGATAGCGTAGAATTTCATCACAATAAAAAGTCCATACACAATAAAATTTTATACTGGATTACAGAGTACATATTGTAGATTTGATCGCAGTGTGGAGGAACAGGGGAGTCGTGCTATGCAAGCCTATAGATCCCCCAACATTTCCAAATAAGTTAATTTAGTGGTTCCGAAGGTTCATGGCTTAAGAACTAGCTTCTCCGGATTAGTGATCTGACGAGGGAAGAGATGCTAAGGCAGTACAGGTAAATGCGTGGCTAACGATTTGTGCTGGAGGTCATCGTATACACACGTTATTGGACTCTCTTGCAGCATTTGGTGCGACTGGTGTAAGGAGCACGTGTTTTACACATGTACTGAAAGAGATTTAATATTCTAACTGAGGCGTTTGTTGCATCTGCCCTGACATTAACATGTGGTAAGCGCAGGCCTGCTGTTGGGGAGTCGGAGGTAAAACTACAGGCGAGCAGGTAGCATTGAATAAAAGGCAGAGACGAGGTCAATGAACGCCAAACTGAAGGCCAAACTGGACCCCGTGAATGATCCCGGTGGCTCCGAGGCTGAGGTCAGTTTATGTCAGAAAAGGTGTGTAACACTTAAGACAGATGTACCTCGAACCTGAATTAATACGTAACGTGGTGAGCCAGCTATTACAGAGATCTGGTTCATAGCAGAACATGGCTGTGCCGACAATAAAAGCTCTTACGCCCCCTGAAATCCGTTTGAAGATCGGCCTACACACCCAGATCTGGATGCCACACAAATTCGTGTGCACCCTCGTATTTAAAATGCCCCCTTAAAAATGCGCACATCACTGAAATTCACGTGCACCCCCCAAATCTGCGCATATTCCCATATGCACATTAAATTATCCAGACGAAGATTCACTCCAAACTCAAAATGGCGACCTGGACATTAAATTATCCGCACGCATCCCAAGGTCCGACGCAGCCAGATCCGTCTGAATCATCATATATACCCACAAAAACTTGGCAACTCCCATATTCGTCGACACACCCCTAAATCTGCTCAATCCCCAAATAGATCCGCAGCCCCATATTGGAGCATACACCCCTAAATCAGAGCACGGGTGCAAATGCGTCTGGAAACCTATTTTCGAGAACTCACCAAAATCCGTCCGTATCCCCGGATTCATGCCCTCCCCAAGAACGTGTGCTCTCCCGTTTTCGCCGACATAAACTAAATATGCGCAATCTGCATTCAGTGCGCACCCCAAAGCTGCTGAAACTCCCACTTGCACATCAGATTTTCCCAGAGAAAAAATCACTTCAAACAGTTGAGAAAATGACATCCTCGTCATTATTAATCTACACGCAGGCAAATATTCGTGCGTAAACCTTGATCCGCCAAACACAGCCAAATCTATATGTATTCCAAATACATGTGCGCGGCCATCTTTGAAAACACACCCCGGAATCTGCGCATGTCAGCAAATCAGTGAGCTCTCCAAACACGCTGACACACCACATATATTACATTTTTCCAGAGCAAGAGTCATTTCAAACCGTTCAGCAAATGGCTGTTTCGACATTAAAATTCCATTGTACCCCAAAATACGATTTGAACTGTAGATCGGCCGAGAGTCGCAACTCTCAGTTTAACAATAAATATGTGTGCAACCCCATATTCGACAAGGGACGCCTAAATATGCGCACATCGTAACATACGTGTGGAACCTAAATTCGAGAACAGATCCCTAAATCTGCCACATCCCCAGATTCATGTGCATTCCCAAAACCGTGTGAATCCCATATTCACAGAGACACCCCTAAATCTGCACAGTCCCCAAAACAGTGTGAACCACAAACCCATTGGCATCCCTACATGCACATTAGATTATCCCAAAGCAAAGACCATTTCAACCAGTTCACAAAATGGTAGCCTAGTCATTAAAAATTCCACGTGAAAACCAAGATTTGTTTGTGTGCAAATCTTGATCCGCCAACACAGCCAAAATGCATCCCCAAGTGCGTACCCAAAGACGCTGACACCCCACATACAAAATAGATTATTCCCGAGCAGGAATAATTTCAAACAGTTCAGAAAATATCTGTTTCGACAGTTAAAATTCCCACGTACACCGAAATGCGATTTCAACTGTAGATAGGGTGACAGACACAACTCTAATGCGCAGCCCCAAATCTGTGTGTACGCTCATATTGGACAAAACACCTGTAAATCAGCGCACACCGACAAATCTGTGCCCCACCTCATATTCAAGTAAACACTTTTAAATCTGCGCGACTCCCCAAATCCAGGTACACGCCATAATACTGTTTGCAGACTCGTATTTGCCGCCACATCCCTGAATCTGCGCATTTCCCGAGTCAGTGCGCACCCCAATATTTGATAAAACACCCCTGTATCCGTGCGCTTCTCCAAATCCATGGGCACCCCAAATCAGCCTGCACCTCCATATTCGCCGATGCTGTCCTAAAGCTGCGCAACCCCTAATTGAGTGTGCACACAAGCTCGCTGACACATCCACATTCACATGAGGTTATCATTTCAAACTGTTCAGAAAATTACAACCCATTTTTTTCATTAAGTGCAATCGGAAACAATAGCCAGATCAGAAATGTTGATCAAGTCAACTCGTTCCCAAAGAGAACTCTGAGAGGCGAATCAGATGATTCACTGCTGCGGGGCGAGAAAACATATTTTAAAAAATCACATGTACAGTTAGGAAACATTAAAAATATAGTAGAAATGCTGGAGTCATGATTGAAGTAAGCTAGAGAGAGACATTTATACACATGCTGTCCATAATTCAAAGAGATTGAAGGATAAGGTTGTAGTGTGACAAAACGTGACAGGAGCACTTGGCACTAAAAACTAGTCCCTACCGGGAGAAAACAGCATCTGTACTTTCCACGCGCTCTCCAGCAGCTTAAGGACTAAGTCCAGCCGGAACATAACTGGGTAAGGATATGGGCCTCAACATTTAAAATCCGCACGTTACCCAGAATGCGTGTGCATCCCCAAATCCGCTGAGACACAGGAGTCTGTGCTCGCCTACGAATCTATGTGCATCCCCAAATCCAAGCGGACCGTATGTGACGCAAGAGTTATTTCAAATGGTTCACAAAATAGCAGGTTGCAGCATAAAATAACAAGATTATTGTTGAAAGTTCAAAGTACATTTATTTTTAAAGTATCTATAAATGAAACAACCTTGAGATGCGTCGCAACTCCAAATCGATAAAAAATTACAAATCTATGAGAAGCCAGAGATCGGTAAACATCCCCGTATTGGCTTATACACCCCTAAATATATGCGCATCCCCAAATAAGTGTGCACCCCTGTATTGGACAACACACTGCTGAATCTGTACACATCGTCAAATCAGTGTACATCTCTGTATTAGACGATGCACCGCTGAATCCAGACACATCACCAAATCCGTGTGCACCTCCAAATCTGCTTACGTCACTAAATAAGAGCGCAGCCCCAAATTCCATGTGCACTCAACCCGCTGACAACCGCATATACACATTAGATTATCTCACATTAAGAAAAAGTTTGAAAAGTTAATCCCAAATCCGTGTGCTCTCCGATATCCGAAAGGACAGCCTAAATTTACGCACCACACCATTTCCGTGTGCGTCCCATACTCGAGAACATGGGATCTGCTAAAGCTGCTCAATCGAAAGATAGATTTGCATCGACGTATTCGAGAAGACACATTCCACCTTAAATATGCGCAATGTCTAATTCAGTGTGCACCCCAAACCAGCTAATAACTCTCACATTCACACCAGATATTCCCAGAGCAGGAATTATTTCAAACAGTTCAGAACTGTTGGTCTTTAAAATCAGCACACAGCCAAAAATTCGTGATCAACTTCAAAACCTCTCACACAACCAAATCTGTGAGTAACTCGAAATCCATGTGCATCCACATATTCGACAACGTCCAACTAAATCTGTACACAATCTCAAATTCGTGTGTACCCCAAAGTATACGCGCATCCTCAAATAAGAGCGCACCCCAATCCACCTACGTGTCTGTGTGTGTGTGTGTGTGTGTGTGTGTGTGTGTGTGTGTGTGTGTGTGTGTGTGTGTGTGTGTGTGTGTCTATAAATGGAATAACTTTGGGATTCCCACACTTTCAAATCCGCAGATACGCCAAATCCGTGCTCACCTCGTAATCCATGTGTACCCTTATGTCTATGTACAATTTGAAAGCGGTGGACACATCGACTTGAAAACTAGATTAGCCCAAAACCGTTTCACGAAATGACAAAACATGCATACACCCGCAAAATCTGCACACTGCCCGCAAATCAAATTAGTATGCACCTCAAATCCAGCGACACCCCCAAACTTATTGAAAAACATTCCAAGGAAAAGGATATATAAGTCCATTGTAATATGATAAAATGGATTTGCAGATGACACCTGTTTTCAGAGCGTGAGTGGACAGCGGAGTAGTTTATGAAAACTTTCAGCGTCAGTGAAACAGCAGGAAAAACGGGCCGAACATTTTGCAGTTGGAATCTAATGTGACATTCCATCCAGATGGGATCAAGAGCCGTTGCACTTTGGCCGGACCTACCTGGGTCGACTTATACAATAGACGGTGGGGAATTGAGGAATGCGGGAGAGCAGAGGGATCTCAGAATACAGTTCCATAATTCCTATGTAAACTCATAGGATAGACGGACACCACGAAATCCGTGTGCACCCCTAAACCAGCCGAGGTGCACAAATCTGAGCGCAACACTGATCCAAGTGCACCAAAATATTAAAGAAATACATGAAATATGTGCAAATTTGTTTGTCATACCTATCCTTAAATCTTTGTGCTTCTCCAAATTATGGTGCTACCCACGTTGGTGGACAAATTCCTAACTCTTTGTGCATCCCCTAATCAATATGCACGAAACCCAAGTTCTTTCCCCAAGTCTGTGCGCAGCAACACATCCGTAAGCAATCCCCACATGAGTTGGAAACAAAAATCCACAATTCGTGAGCTGAAATTTGAGCTCCCCCAAATCCACATGCAATCACAAATTCGTTCTCCCCAAACTCTCTGACACATTCCAATGGAGATTGGATTATCCCTGAACAAGGATCATTTCATTTCAGAGAGCGAACAATATTGCTGCCACAAGGCAACAGCCTCGAAATTCGTCATACCTGCTAATCCGTAGATCCACCAGTTTACATGTGACAGAACCGTGATATTCGTCACATCCCCAAATACACCGCAAATGCCCACGTACACCAAAATTCATGTGCTATCCTAAATCCGCCGAGACACCCGAATCTGTGTTCATCTACTAATCCCTGTACACCCCATATTCCAGAGCACACTCCTAAATCTGACGCGTGCCCAAATCCAGGCGCAGAGCCAAATCTGTGTGCACTACATATTTGACTATTTTGCCTTAACTGTATGTAATCTTCAATTCAATGGGCATCGCAAACCCGCTGACATGCACCGTACAGTATCACAGGGCAAGAATCATTTCGAACAGTTCACAAAATGCCTGCCTCCAACATAAAGTTACAAGAATACTGGTGAAAAGTTCAAGGTGCATTGATTCTGAAATTATCTCTGAATGAATCAACCTTCAGATATCTAATAATTCCGAATCACTAAATCTGTTCGCATCCTCAGATTAGTGTGTGAGGACATATTTGCCGAAATCTGTAAACATCCGCCTGCACACTCTAGATCAATGAGCGTTACGAATAAGTGTGCACCTCTATATGGTCCGACACGTCACTAAATCTGTTCACATCCCCAGACTGGTGTGTGAGGGTATATTTGCCGACACCGCCCTAAATCTGCGTAACCCCAAAAATCAGTGCTCTCTCCATACAAGTTGTCTCTCCAACATGCATAATAGATTATCTCAGAGCAGGAATCATTTCAAATCGATCATAAAATGACTGTTTCGACATTAAAATCAGCACGCATCCTGAAATGCATCTACAACTCCAGATCGTTTGAAGCACACAAATCTGGGTGTAACCTGTGCGCCTCCATATTAGACAACAGACGCCGAAATCTGCGCACATTCTGAAATACGTATTCAACCATAAATCTGTGCGCATGACCAAATAAGAGCTCACCTTAAATCCATATGCACCCCGCTCCTGACGACAAACCTACATGCACGCTGGATTATCCGAAATCACGAGTCAGTTCAAACAGTTCACAAAACAGCTGCACGTTCAAAAATCTAGAACAAAGTTCCAAGTTCTATTATTAAAGTTTCTATAAGTGAAACAACCTTGTGATTCGTCACGCCCCCCAATCCACCGCCACCCAAATCCGTGTGTACCCAAACTCGCCGCGCACTTGTTAAAGTCTCTGAGAACCCCCAAATCCGAGTCCTCCCATACATGTACAATTATTTATCCTAGATCAAGAATCATTACAAACATTTCACAAGAGAGCTTAATTCACATTAAAAGCAGCAAGATCAAAACTCAACGTTAAAGTGCAATGTGTATCCGAGTATCTGTAAAATAAACAATTTGAATTTTGGCATTATACCCAATTCCTGCGACATCCAAAAATCCACGTGCACTCCCAAATCCGTATGCACACCCAAATGGGTGCGCACTCCGAACTCGTCAACACCTCCCACTTTCAGATTAGGTTATCAGAGAGGAGAAATAATTTCAAATGGTTCACAAAGTAACAACCTCCAACTTAAAAGCCACAGCAAGAGCAGAGTAGAAAACTGAAAGTGTATTTATTAATAAAAAACCTATCAATGAAACAACCGCGAGATTTGTCCGGACCCTAAATCTAAAGACACCCCCGAATCCGGGAGCATCTAAGATCGTGTACACCACCAAACCTGCTGACACCCACGTATACACATTTGATTTTCCCAAAGGAAGAGTCACTTTAGAGTGACAGCATTCACATTAAAGAAATCGCGAGAACATAGTGCAGCTGTTCTTAAAGACACTATAAATGAGATGACTTTGAGATTTACCACAACCCTAAATCGACCGACACCAACAAATTCATGTGCACCTATATGCGCCGACACACACTTAAACCTGATCTCATCCCCAATCGTTAGGCACCCGTGTGCACCCCAAATCCATACTGACGTCCTGTGCACCTATATTGGTTGATGCATTCCTAAGCTTGTGCAACCTCTCAATCAGAAAGCACCATCAAATACGCATGTGGTTCCGAATCCACCCATCACTGTGCACACGTCCTCGCCGAAACTCTCCGAAAGAGACCAAATCTGTATGTATCCCCAAATCCGCTGTTTTCAGTAAATCTTTTCGCATCGCAAATCATTTGCCACCCATATTTGCCGAAGCAGCCCTAAATCTGCGCAAACCCAAAATCGGTGCACACCCCAATCCCGCTGACACCCGAGATGCATAATGGATTATACCAGACAGGCAACATTTCAATCAATTCAGAAAATGACCATCTCGAGGTTAGAAAGCCATATGTGCGCCAAAATCCTTTTGCAGATCGGCGACACACCCAAATCTGCATGTCAACCCAAATCCGTGTGTAGCCCCATATTCAAGACTACACCCCGAACTGGACACTGTTCACTAAAATCCGTCCTCACCCCCAAATCTGCGCACATCCTCAAATACGAGTGCACCCAGACGGATAATCATATTAGATGACCAAGACGGATAATCATTGCAAACACAAAACGGCTGTCTTAACAGTAAAAACCACCACGTATCCCAGAGACCCTACGTACGTCACCAAATCGATTTGCGTTCACAAAAACGTGGGGACTCACATATTCGCTAACTACCCTAAATTTGCTATCCCTAAAAAGGTGCGCACCCTTATATTGGAGCACTCCCCTAAATCAGTTTGCAACCCTTTATTAGAGAACGGTCCTAAATCCATGCACAACCCCAGATCCATATGAACCACAAGACCGTGTACAACCCATATTTGACTACAAAAAATAAAATTGCGCAATCGCCAATTCAGTGCGAACCCGTAACCCACGGACTCCGCCACTTGTACATCCGATTTTCCCGGAGTAACAATCAATAAATGCAATTGAGAAAATGGCAGCCTCGACGTTAATAATCCGCACGCAAATTTTGATCCGTCAACTCACCAAATCTATGTGTGTCCCATGATTGAAAAGGCAACCCAAATCAGCGAACATCACCAAATCCACGTGCTTCGTCAAATTGGTGCGCATCACCAAATCCATGCACAGCCCAAACACGCTGAAACCCCCACATTCATTTGTGGGGCTCGTTGTACACAGATTTTGTCATCTTGGGTATGTCTGAAATTATTATTTTGAGATAATCTAATTAGCGTGTGTGTGTCCACGGTTTTGAAGTTGTAGGGATGTATTTGCACTTGGAGATGCACATGGATTTCTCACGTCTGCGGTTTGGAGGTGTGCCGAATCTCAAAGTTGTTTCATTTAGATCACGTGAATAATGAACGTAATTTGAAATTTGACATGAAGTATTTTAAATGATACTTCCTCTGGGATAATCTAATGTACGTGGGTTTCTCCGCGGGTATGATATTCGCATGAATTTTAGTGTGCGCACCTAGTGGTGGTGCACATATTTGAGGTGTATATGGATTCGGGATTGTGTACATGTGAACACGGATATAGGGTGAGATAAAGATTTGGGCGTGTTGCCGGATCAGAAGTTGCACGTGGAATTTGGGCTGTGTGCGGGTTTTAATGTTGAGGCATCCATTTTCTGAATTCTTGAAAGGATTCTAAACTGCAAGTCAGGATGTTAGCGGTTTTGGGGTGCGCACTGAATTGGGCCGCGCAGATATTGGGCAGTGTCTGAGAATAAGTGGTGCACACTGCTGTGGTGTGAATTTGGATTTGGGAATGCGCACGGATTTATAGTTCAATCTTCAAATATGGGGGTGAGCACTGATTTCGGGTGTTCGTAGATTTAGGCGTTGGCGGCAAATATGCACAAGGATTTGAAGATACGCGCAAATTTTGGGTTTTGTAGTCAATTACGGGGGCGTAATTAGATGTTATGATGTTCGTATATTCCGGGAGTTATTTGTCGACCGATCGACAGTTGCGATCGTAGTTTGGGGTGCGTGCGAATTTTAAACGTCCAAATAGCCATTTTCTGACATTTTGGACATGAATTCTGCCTTGGAATAATCTATCATATATGTGGTGTGTCGGCGTGTTTCGAGTGCGCACTGATTTGGTGATGTGCACAGGTTTTCTGGATTCATGCCGGACAGTTTTGTTTTAGCAATGCAAAGCCTCTGCTAAAGTAAATTCCGATAATCGGGAGCTCTGGGCTAAAATACTTTAAATTCACATTTAAAGGTACTGCGCTGTGCTTTTAGAAATTGCCGCAAGTTTGAAGGGAATGCGAGAAAAGAACCGCCGGTGAGATTTAAGGAGGAAATTTAGACATCACTCGAAGTTTAGTCTCAAACATGGCCGTGCACACGTATTTGGGAATACACATAGATTTGGGTGTGTTGGTGGATCGAGATTTGTACACGAATGTGTTAAGTGCAGATTGTTAACGTCGAGTCTGCCAATTTCTCAACTGCTTCCAATGTAGCTTGCTCGGAAAAATCTCATGACCATGTGGGGGTGTCAGCAGGTTTAGGGTGCGCGTTGCATTGGGTATTGCGCAGAAATTAGGCGTGTCAGCGAAAATGGGTTGTACAGGGTCTCGGGGTGCACATTGATGCACAGGGATTTTGGGGTTTGTTCTTGAATATGGGGATGCGCTCCTCAGACAGGATGAAGAGATCAATACTCGCCAATGCCATTCGGCTTTACAATTCAACCGCCAGGAGTAAGATAGGTTAAAGTGCCGGGGTTAGGACTCAATGTATTTAAGTAAACTACTTAAGAACGTTTTAAAAGCTATTATTAATGCTTTTTGAGAGGGTGATTTTAGATGCATATCATATTCTTACTGAGTTAAGTATTGTATGTAATTAGTTTTGCTACAATAAGTGTATGGGATATTGGAAAAAATGTTGAATTTCCCCATGGGGATGAATAAAGTATCTATCTATCTATTTGGGGATAGCAGATTTGGGGGTTTGTCGGCGAATATGGAGTCGCCACGTTTCTGTGGGTGTATCTGGGAGTTCATAAGGATTTGGGTTGATTTGTGTGTGTCGGCGGATTTGGTGATATGCTCATGACCTTTGGGATGCGTGGGGCTTCTAGTGTCAAGGCAGCCATTTTGTGTTTGAAATAATTCCTCGTCTGGGTCATCGAATGTGCGTCCTTACTTAAGGAAGTGCGCAAATTTTGAGACTCACACGCATTTTCGAGATACTTTCATACTACTGCTGAGTGTAAGGGTGCACATGAATTTGACCATCGTTGACTATAATGATAATGTTATTGTCTCCTGAGCCTTAACACAGACCAGTGTGATAATGTAACAGCGTGTCCCGGTCATTCACAGGAATGCATTCCTAAGACACCCATATTTTAACTTTCTCCCCTGTGCATAGAATTCAACTGGAGATTTACCCAACTCCTTGAGTCGGCTGAATGCGATTAGCTGTATCAAAGGCACCAGTATATGCAGTCTTGTATGCTGTACATTACTGCCCCATATAACTGAATACCTAGCAAAACGGGTGGGGGGTTGATTAGTCCAAATTCTGGAGAAACTTCTCAGGCCAGGCAGCATCCATGGAAAAGAATACATTCGACGTTTCGGGCCGAAGCCCTTCAGCAGGACTGGAGGGCGGGGGGAAGCAGAGGAGTAGATTTGAAACGTGATGTGAGGGGAAAGAGAAACGCCAGGTGACAGGTGAAACTTGGAGGTGGATGGATGAAGCAAAGTGCTAGGAAGTTAATTGCAGAAAGAGACAGAAAGCTATGGAAGAAAGAAAAAATGGGGTAAGGGGAGCAGGACCATAGGGAGGCCATAGAGATATTAAGTGAGAGGGACAAAGGGGTGGAAATGGTGAAGGAGAGGTTTGAGAAATCAATGTTCATGCCATCAGGTTGGAAGCTAACCAAACGGATTTTAAGCTGTTGTTCCTCGCACATAAGTGTGGCCTTATCGTGACAGTGGAGGAACTCATGAATGCACATATCACAATGGGAATGGGAAGTGGAATTAAAATGGGTGACCACTTGGAGATACCGCCTGTTCGGCGGATATAGTGTAGATTCACAAACCCCCAATCGGTTTGCATCCCTTTAACGGAGAAGAAACCCTTAAGTCTGAGCAACTTCCAATTAAGTTCGCATCTCAAACCCATGTGCACCCCAAATACGCACACATCCTCAAGACAGAGCGCACACAAAATCCACATGTGCATCAAACCCGCTGGGAACCTCAAATGCGTTTTACATAATCCCAGAAAATAATCATTTTGAACAGTACACATGATGGTTGCGTAAATTATTGTACTTCGCAAATTTGTAGGTAACGTCCTAAATCTGCGCTATCCCCAAATCGGCGCGGACCCTAATCACTCTGACACGCCCCAATGCATAATCTCAGAATGGGAATCATTTTAAAGAATTCAGAAAATGCCGGCCTCGACATTAAAATTCCACATATACCCCAAAATTCATTTGGAGATCAACCACTACACAAAAGTATGGTTGTACTGCAAATCTGCGTGGACCCACATCTTCAACCCTGCACCCCTATACCGGCGCAAACCCAATTTCAGTCTGACCACAAGCCCGTTGATAAGCGCACATGCACATTAGATTTTCACTGAGCAAGGATCACTTCAAACAGATCACCAAATTGCTGCAGCCACCATAAGTAACAAGAATACAGTGGAACATTAAAAGTATATCTATTATGGAAGTAATGAAAGTAAATGATGCAAAATTTAGACAAGTCACAACTCCAAATCGGCAGACACCAAAACTCTGTGAGATCACAGAATTCCAAAAACATCCACATAAATCTGCGCAATCCTCAAATCAGTGCGCACCTAAAACACGCTGACACTTCCAAGTGCATAATGGATTATTTCAGAGCAGGAATCATTTCAACCAGTTCAGAAACTGGCTGTCTCGACATTAACAAAATCCTGACAAATGCCCCCAAAGTGTTTACAGATCGGCAGACACACTGAAATTTGCTTCTCATCACAAACCCCTGTGTACCCTCATACTGAACAGTACACACCTAAATATGCACAGATCACGAAAATCCGCGTGAGGCGCAAAATCTTCGCAGATCTATAAATAAGAGCTCACCCCAAAATGCATGTACACCTCAACCCACACATTGGATGATCCAGGCACAGGATGGTTTCAAACACGAGATGGCTGCCTTCACAGCAAAAACCCCAGGCATCTCAAAATCCATGAGGAGACCACCACATCCGTAGAAATACCAAGATCACAACCAACCCGCCTGAACACCCAGATACACCCACAAAAACGTGGATATGGGGTGCTCACGTACTTGGGGATAACATCTTTGGGGTGTGTGCATGGGTGCATTGATTAATATAATTGTGTAAAATGTAAATTGAAGAAAACATGAAGATAATCACAAATGATGATTCAGTGGCAGATTTATGGACGAAATTTGTAAAAGTGTATGAACCTTACGTTCTCACACTGTAGCAGAGACAGACAGGCAGAGGATGAATTATTTAACCTGACTGCCCATTACTTGGCAGCTGAAATATTTCTTCACAACTTTCGTCTGACCTCAGGCAGCTTTGACATGCTCACAAAATTCTATTACATCAGCAACATCACGCACACAATTCTCAGCAGAGATGCTCCTGTTCTCACTCTGTGTTGCCTTGGACCTCCCTTTTCTGTAGATTTTCTTCCGGATTTTCTAATTTCATCCAACGTGACGCGAAGGCAGCGGTAAAAAAAAAAAAGACTCTAAGCAGGGTGAAAACCGGGCTTTAGTTTTCCTCTGCACTTCAGATTTCGGAAATAGTATGGGCATCATTTTGACTTCATGTTACAGTGCAAAATCCTCTTCTGTCTCTGGATGACATGCGCCCTCTCTTGACACTTTCACTAAATGCGACAATGAACTGGAAATATTGCAGGATCCCCTTAAACTCCTGAAATAGTTTCTGTTCTGTATTTTCTGTTCTCGCTTTTCTCTGCCCCTGTTCCAGCAAACTTGATGACGATTGCAAGCCTGTCCCGGGGAAAGTGTGGTCTTTCCAAATGTGTCACTCGCTACCTGGTGGAAATGGCAGTGGCCGATATCCTGGTCGTTATCTCGGATCCGCAGCTGAGGTAGACTGCATCGTTTTATTTTCCCCAGTCATTCCTGATCATAACTCCTGTGTGTAACCTCCGTTTCGGGTTGATTTTTGCGAGAACTGCGACTTCTGTCTGGCTGACTGTCGCTTTCACCATCGATCGATTTGTGGCTATTTGCCGTGAGAAGCTGAAAACAAAAAGGCCTGTGACACCCAGTCACCTCCAAACTCCCACCTCTCATGGACTGAACAAGTTTCCGAGCTTTCACACTTACTTGACCCGTTCTCTCCGTGAACAATCATTTAACTCATTTATTTTTAGGAAGAGTGGTGAAGAGGACTGCGGTGTTGAAAGGAGATTAAAACGCCAGAGCAGTAGAGTCGAGATTCCGTGGGTGCATAGAAACACCCGGATGGTGTGTTCCCTCCCAGGTGCAATGGTCAAGTTTACTCAAGTAGGGTCTAGGGCATTGACGTGGAAGTGTAGGCAGTCAGATATCTTGCTACATGTCAACACCTATAATCAAAGTAAGGAGGTCTGAAGAGAGACTGTAGGATGCTAAGTATAAAAAGGCAGAACAGGACATCAACGATTATTACCTCTGAAAATCTCCCTGAACCGTACGGAGGATGAGAAGAGAATAATTTGGCATGTAAATATTTGGCTGAGGAACTTCCGCAGGGCGCACGGATTCAGATTACTGGTCAGTGGGACCACTTCTTGGGAGAACACAGCCTCAAAATAGAAGGAAGGAGACGAAAAGGAATTTATTCTGCCAGAGTATGATGAAACTGTGGAATTTATTCTGCCAGAGTCTGATGAAACTGTGGAATTTATTCTGCCAGAGTCTGATGAAACTGTGGAATTTATTCTCCCAGAGTATGATGAAACTGTGGAATTTATTCTGCCAGAGTATGATGAAACTGTGGAATTTATTCTGCCAGAGTGTGATGAAACTGTGGAATTTATTCTGCCAGAGTATGATGAAACTGCGGAATTTATTCTGCCAGAGTCTGATGAAACTGTGGAATTTATTCTGCCAGAGTCTGATGAAACTGTGGAATTTATTCTGCCAGAGTATGATGAAACTGTGGAATTTATTCTGCCAGAGTATGATGAAACTGTGGAATTTATTCTGCCAGAGTGTGATGAAACTGTGGAATTTATTCTGTCAGAGTATGATGAAACTGTGGAATTTATTCTGCCAGAGTATGATGAAACTGTGGAATTTATTCTGCCAGAGTGTGATGAAACTGTGGAATTTATTCTGCCAGAGTATGATGAAACTGTGGAATTTATTCTGCCAGAGTATGATGAAACTGTGGAATTTATTCTGCCAGAGTATGATGAAACTGTGGAATTTATTCTGCCAGAGTATGATGAAACTGTGGAATTTATTCTGCCAGAGTCTGATGAAACTGTGGAATTTATTCTGCCAGAGTCTGATGAAACTGCGGAATTTATTGCCGAAGTCAGCTGTGCAGACGAGGAGCTTTGCTCAGGTTTGAATACACATCGTCACAGAGAATGGTGGGGCTGCTTGGAGGGCTCGAGTGGCATCCTCCGCTGAGACCTACTGTGAGCTCTGGGAGAACAGGTCGGACCGAGATTTCGGTGCACTGAGGGTCACAGTCTGCGTCTTACTTCCGCGCCCCTCACTGTGCTCACCAGCGGTGAAACTCCCAAAACAAAAACTCCGCCCTGAACCTTCAATAATCACCCGGCCGAACTTCCATCACTTCCAAGAAAATAATAAAAACAGCTGCAGAAATCTCAGCCGAGTGCATCACGGGAAACAGCCTCTCCGGCATCGAAGGCATCTTCGAAAATTGATGATTAGAAACGGGGCATCCATCATTAAGGATATTCAATCCTGAACATACCCTCTTCTCATTGCCACCATCAATGAGGAGTTGACAGAGTCTGAAGACCCACATCCCCAGTTTCAGGGACAGTTTATTTCTCTCCAGCACCAGATTTCTAACTGGAGAATGAACCCCTCTACACTACCTCACTATTTACCCTCTGTTTAAGAACTACATATTTACCTTAAAATACTTATTTTACGAAAACATTTCAGGAATTATTTTACTGAACTGTTGCCGGAAATCAATAAATTCCAGACATAGGACTGCGATATTAAGCCTAGTTCGGATTCTGATCTCCGCACTTTCAGCCACATGCCACTCTCCGCAATATCCACCTCCAACTCCCCTCCACTACCCATTGTCAACCCCACGCCACTCTCCCCCTGACCCTAGGCTGATCGGTCTCTCCGAAAGCCATCACGGCCATACCCACCTCCATCCATCCCACCGACAACCTCACGACACTTCCTCCCTAGACGCTCGCCAACCGTCTCTCAAAAGCCCCCCATCCAGAGCGCCCTCACTCTCAGCCTTCTTCTCCCTGTCCCGCAGTGAATGCTCCTCTCTCCACAGTTACCATTAATGTCTTTGAGTCCCACACACCCACTGGCCCCGTCCTGCATCCCTGGTTTTACTGTCTACGACGGGTAAGACGGGTTCCCCGTGTAAGACGGGTTCGGTGATTGACACCGTGGTGATTTGCATGCGTGGGACTGGAGGGGGAGGAGTGTGAGAAAGCCTTCTGCCCCGGAATGGGGGAGACCCTGTCTGTCAACCGACTAATATTCACCTAAACTCTGCCCACCTCAGCCATAGCTTCAGACCAGAATGCTTCCACGGTAGGTGACATCATCATAGCAGGAGTTTGTTTAGCCCATCGGGCCCTTGAGAGAAATCCCACTGGTGACATTCTCTGCGTCGGTGTGCCTATGCATTCCCACATTCCCACATTCCCGTTCCCCAAGCGGCTTCACCAGCAGCTGGAAGCTGCCTCAGAGTGACTAGGCGTTGGGAGGGAAACGGGATGGGCTGTTTCAGGCCACCGCATTGTCTGCTGTGAGAGCAGGCTGCTCTATGCGCTCGGTGGGGCTTCATAGACCTTCCCAAAGGTTCGCCGGTACCGAATACAGTGAGTTTCTGTCAAGAGACAGAGACCAGTTTAATGCAAACAGCGTCAGCTTTATTGAGTCATGCAGCTGGATGGAGTAACGGTTGTACTACGGCGGGGCAGAGATCAGCGGGATAGTGTATAGTCAGTACCGATACCAGAGAATGTGAACACCGGAAAACTGTAACCCTTTCCCATAATCAGAGCACAGGAGAATTATTGTAGTTACATAGAGACAGAGGCAGATCACATCGAACACCCGCTGCCCGTTCTGCCCAGTGTGTGCACCGCTCCAGCGCCGACACCAGGGCGGTGAGATCGAAGTGTCCTGTGTGGCCCCCATCTTCCCCAGTGCGTTCCCCGAGGAAACCCAAACATCCCCTAAAACCCCAAGCGTCAACCTGCGTGACTCGATGTTTTTAATGTGTTCCGGATCTCACACTTGCACCAGGAATGCAAAGGACCCCGGGACAGGACACATCTGTCTGTTCCCGACACGGGCACAGTTTTCTCAGGGCTGCTTCCCTTATCAACGCGGTCCGATGTTCCTGTGTCAGTGGAGGACCATGGTGGCGGGAAGTCCTCGAAAAGGTCACCAAATCTAGCCACATTGCGGTTACTGTGAGAGTGGGTGATGATCCGTCACGTGTTGGTTACCGGATGCCGAGGCCAGGCTGGGTGAACAGGCCAGTGCCGTGATGACTGAATAGCGGTATGGGAACACGTTATTAATGGAGAGCGTGCCGAAAGCGGTGATTGATACGAAGCAAGTCGGGCGATCCAGGGTTCGTCCTCATATGAGTGGGCAATCCATTTCGGCAGTGCAAACGAACCAGACCTCGTTACTGAAAGGTGAAACAGAGAGAGGTGAGGGGAGAGTTCCTCAGTGCAACCGCTGTCCCTTTATTGACGGGATTGTTTTGGTCAGCAGAGAACCGATCTCAGAAAGCGGCAGTGCTTGGCCGGGTGAGTGTGGAGAGCCGGCGGCACAGATGCGCTGGGCAACGCATTCCTACAGTGAGAGAGCATGGAATCAACGACCAGAAAGGGTTAAAATATCGCTAGGAAGGAGATTAAATACTCAAGGCGTTTTCCACGTATGTTGGGAACTGAAGAATTACGTGTGTCACAACAGGACAGATGAGGAATAACAGAGAAATTATGGGCTTGGTTTCGGAGAGGTAGGAAACGTCCTTAATGAATACTTTATCTCAGTATTCACGATTAAGAAAGACCTTGACAAATGTGAGCAAACTAGAACAGGCTGATATGCCTGAACAGGTCGACGTTAAGTAGGATGATTGCGCGCAGCATAAGGAATCAAATGGACGATCTGAAAATTCAGCTGCAGATTGGCAAACATGATGTTATGGCTATCTCTGAAACATGGCTAAGGGATGGCCGCCATCGGGAGCTGAACGTCCAAGGATATACGGTATATCGGAAAGACAGGTTAGTAGGCAGAAGGGGTGCTGTTGCTCTGTGGATAAGAAATAATATTAAATCATCGGATAGAGGTGACATAGGATTGGAAGGTGTAGAGTCTCCACGGGTTGAGTTAAGAAATGGCAAGAGTAAAGGGACCCTAATGGCAGTTATATACAGGCCTCCAAACAGCCTGTTGGTTTACCAATTACAGCAGGAGATAGAAGATGCGCATCAGAAAGGCAATGTCATGATAATCATTGGAAATATTAACATGAAAGCGGATTGGGAAAAGCACGTCACTACTGGACCACAAGAGAGAGAATTTGCAGAATGTTTAAGGGATGGCTTTTTACAACAGCTGGTTCAGCCCACTATCGGATCGGGTGTGCTGGTTTGGGTGTTGTGCAATGATCGGAGCTGGTAAGAGAGCTCAAAGTTAAAGGATCCTGAGGGAACAGAGATCACATTATTATCAAGTTCATAATGATATTTGAGAGGGAAAAATAAAATCCAATGTGTCGGTATGTCAGTGGAATAAAGGAAATTACAACCGGCCGAAGTTGACTGGAAAGGGACATTTGCAGGAAATAAAAATAAGGATACATTTTCAAAGGGAGGAAGGACACTACCGTGGCTGACAAGTGTAGTCATAGCCGAAGTAAAAGCAAAAGAGGGGGCGTAAAAGGAAACCACAGCTATTGGAAAGATAAAACGATGGGGAGCTTTTAAGAACCTGCAGAATTAAACAAAGAAGGTCATTTGGAAGGAAACGATGAATTACAAGAGGAAGCTGGTGACTAATATCAATGAAGATACTAATAGCTGTTTTAAGTACATTAAGGGTAAAAGAGAGTCGAGGGTAGATATAGGACTAATAGAAAATGACGCGGAAATATTGCAATGAGAGATGCAGAGATGACAGAGGAACTGAATGCGTATTTTGCATCAGTGTTCACAGTGGAAGGCGTCTGCAATATACCGGACATTCAGGAGTGCTAGGGAAGTGAAGTTTGTGCAGGAAAGATTACGACTGAGAAGGTGCTCAGGAAGCTACCTGCTCCTGGAGCTGATGGAATGCACCCTCGGGTGCTGACGAAAGTAGCGGGAGAGATTAACCATATAATCATATAACAATTACAGCACTGAAACAGACCATCCGGGCCCTTCTAATAGGTGCCGAACGGTTACTCTCACCTCGTCCCACCGAACTGCACTCAGCCAATAACCCTCCATTCCTTTCCTGTCCATATACCTATCTTTTTTTTTAAAGGACAATATCGAATCTGCCTCTACCACTTCTACTGGAAGCACGATCTACACAGTTGCCACTCTTTGAGTAAAGAAGATCCCCCTCGTGTTACCCCTAAACTTTTTCCCTTAACTCTCAACTCATGTCCTCTTGGTTGAATCTCCCCTAACCTCAATGGAAAAAGGCCATCCTCGTCAACTCTATCTATCCCCCTCATAATTTTAAATACCTCTATCAAGGCCTCCCTCAACCTTCTGCGCTCCACAAATAAAGACCTAATTTGTTCAACCTTTCTCGGTAACATAGGCGCTGAAACACAGGTAACATTCTAGTAAATCCCCTCTGTACTCTTCCTATTTTGTTGACATCTTTC
Source organism: Hemitrygon akajei (assembly GCF_048418815.1). Lineage (NCBI taxonomy): Eukaryota > Metazoa > Chordata > Chondrichthyes > Myliobatiformes > Dasyatidae > Hemitrygon > Hemitrygon akajei. The sequence goes on from NW_027332000.1 coordinate 60,224, forward strand.
CTATAATTCGGTGACCAGAACTGTACACAATACTCCAAATTTGGCCTCACCAATGTCTTGTACAATTTTAACATTACATCCTAATTCTTAATATGATCAATTCTCTAATTTATAAAGGCCAGCATACCAAAAGCTTTCTTCACCAACGTATCCACATGAGATTCCACCGTCAGGGAACTATGCATCATTAATCCTAGATCACTTTGTTCTACTGCATTCCTCAGTGTCCTACCATTTACCATGTGTGGCCTATTTTGATCAGTCCTAGCAAAATTTAGCACCTCACACTTAGCGCAATTAAACTTCAATAAATGAAGTTACATTCTATATCATCGCTGTGGTCACTTTTTTTAATTTTTGAACGGGGCACCTGGATTTGAACCAGGGACCTCTTGATCTGCAGTCAAATGCTCTACCACTGAGCTATACCCCCACTTTTTTAATGCTACAGATTGTGGAGGAATTAACAATAATCTTTCAAGAATCCATAGATTCTGGCGTACCAGATGACAGAAAAATTGCAAACGTTATTTCACAATTTAAGAAGGCCTGTTAGCCAGTTATCAGTGGTTGGGAAGTTGTCGGAATCGATGTTAGGGATGAGATTACGGAGTACCGGCAGGCACATGACAATATAGGACAAAGCCTGTATAGTTTTCTGAAAGGAAACTCCTGCGCGACTGGTCTGGGTGCCGGTTACCACTGGTGATTCACCGGTGCAGCATAAGTGAGGAGCGGGTAGTGTCGAGGAAACAGAGAGCTTGCAGAGCGACTTAGATCGTTTAGGGGAATAGGCAAAGAAGTGGAAAATGAAATACAATGTTGGAAATTGTATGGCCATGCATTTTGAAGGAAAAAATAAACGTGCATACAATTATTTGGATGGAGAGAGAATTCAAAATACAGAGATCAATGGGACTTGGGATTTATTGGGCAATATACCCTGAAGGTTTCCCTCCAAGTTGAAACGTTTCTGAGGAAGTCGAATGCACCGTTGGCATTACTTTCTCGATGTATAGTATATAAGAGCAGGGATGTGATGTTGAGGCTCTATAAGGCACTCGTGAGACCACATTAGAGTATTGTGTGCAATTTGAGGCTCTTATTTTAGAAAAGGTATACTGCTATTGGAGATGGTTCAGTGAAGATTCACCTCAATGATTCGAGAAATGAAAGGGTTACTGTATGAGGAACGTTTGTCAGCTCTTGGGTTGTATTCCATGGAGTTCAGGAGATTGAGCCGGATATCATATAAACATTCCGAATTTTAAAATGTCTAAACAGATCAGATATGGCGAAGTTATTTCCCATTGTAGGGGATTCTAGGACAAGAGGGCACAACTTCAGGATTGAAGGACGTCCATTTAGAACTGAGATGAGAAGAAATTTGTTTCGTCAGAGGGTGGTAAATTTGTGGAATTTGTTGGCACGAGCGGCTGTGGAGGCCAGGCCACTCGGTGTATTTATGTCAGGGATAGATGAGTTGTTGATTAGGCAAGGCCTCAAAGGTTATGGGGTGAAGAGACAGCGTCGTGAGAATGATGGATGTTTGGGATCAGTCCATGATTGACTGGCGAAGCAGACTGAATAGGCCATATGGCCTACTTCTTTCTTATATATTAAAGTCTTAATACGAGATTTCAAAACCAACATAAAAAGCAAAAGAGCAATTGAGTAATAAAAAGTACAATTGAGCAATATTAGTTGGAAGTTGGAGTACTGGAAAGGCATTATGAAGGTAAAGATAGAGTACGAAATTCAGCTGACTAATAATATTAGCAAAGTTACCAAAATGTTCCTCTGATACATAAAGTAAGAAAAGTAGCGAGATTGAACATCGGATCGTTGACAGCACTGCTGGAGATGTAGCACTGTGGGACCTTGAAATACCGGACGAACTAAATAGCATTTTGCATCAGTCTTCAGTCTGGAAAACACCAGCCGCGTGATGGAAGTTACAGGTGTCAGGGGTATGAAGTGTGTGAAGTTACCATGACCGGAGAGAAGGTAAGTGACTAACTCAAGTGTCTGAAGGAAGACTGGAGGGACCAGATGCTGCACGCCCCAGAGTTTAAAAAGCGTTGGCTGAAGACATGGTGGGTTATTAGTGATGATTTTGCAACAACCACTCGGTTCCAGAATTTTTTCGGAAGAATGGAAAATTACAAATATCACTTCACACTTCAAGCATGGAGAGTCAGAAGACAGGAAAAATCTAAGCCGCTCAGTCTGACCACAGCGGATGAAAAGATGTTGAAGTCAATCATTAAGGATGAAGTCTCAGACACATGATGAAGTCGACCAGAGACAGCATGGTTCCGTCAAGGGAAAATTTGGCCTCAAAAATCTGTTGGAATCACTTGAAGACATAACAATCCGGCCGAGTTAGGCTCATTTAGTTTCCTCGACACCATACAGTCTCCCCCAGAGGTCTATGTGTCTTTAGTAAAAACAGCAGTCAAATCATAGTGAGGGACCTCGTCCGTCTCCTGCGGCATCGGGACCGAGGTGCCAAAACATCATTACTCTTGAAAACCAAGGTTATTCACTCTTGTTGTCTCTATCTTTATTTCTGACAGGCCCATACGAGCTTTCTAAGCTCCAATTTTCACTTCTCAACACGTCCCATGCCCCAGAAAACATCCTGCCTCAATCGGCAACAGATAAATGTGTTTCAATACCGTCCAAACTGACCTTCCCCAATGGAAAATCTCAACGCACGGACTAGAACGATCTTTTTACCATATTTACAATAAAACCAATGGCATTGTGATCACGAGTTACGAAGTGTTCGTTAAATCAAGCTTCTATCGCTTGTCCTGTTTCATTTACTTCACGATAGCAGATCAAGTATCGAGCACGCTCTCGTTGGTTCATCAACGCACAAAAGAAAAAAAATACCCTGAACGATCACCTACCCATCTTGTCCTTTACAAGTGTGGAATTAACATTCAACGTGCGGAATGTTAAAAACACCTACTCTCACAACCGTAATGCTCCTGCAATACACAGCGATATCTCCACAAAGTTGGCCGGCTAAATACTCTTGACCATTGGGTGGGCAGTAATCTATCTCCATTAACGTGATCATACCTTTCCTTGTTTACGGTTTCACCCATTGCGCGTCTGTCCGTGCCTTTGAGCGCGTTAAACGACCCCGCGGAGGAGGGGGACCTGGATTAGCCGAATTCAGCATCTGCACTGACGGAAGACAGCCGAGAATTTTCCCTGACCATTAACTCTACTCTCCTCCTTTAGTCCATCCCGCTCTGTCACTTCTGAAGCAAAGGAACTCCGAAATACTGAACTGCCGGACCAGACTCTCCTGCAACCCAGTCTCATTATCGGCTCAGATACCATGATTCCAGGTTTTGATCCAAGCAGTGAGTTCACCGGCTTTTTCTCAGATACTTCTACCACTGAAACATACGCACCTCAGGTCACCAGTCGGACCTTGCTCAATGATTGCATTCCTGACGTTGTGTGAGATCTTATCAACATGTCTGCACAATTTCCGCATTGGCTGTTCTGGCACCCTGGTTCCAATTCCCCTGTAAATGTAGTTTAACCTTCATCATGCAGCTCTAGCTAACTTTCCGACACGATATTACTACACTTCCAGTTCACACACAAACCGTCTTTATTCACAGGTCTCAGCTTCCCTGGAAAAGGGATCAGTACTCGAAAAATCGTATGGCCTGTCTCCTATACCAAACCCTTAGCCACGTGTTAATCTGTATCATATTTCCATTTCTCGCCTCATTAGGACGCGCCACGTGTCGCTGTCACAACCCCGAAGATCCTACCCTCCTCCTCAGCACCTAACTCTCTGAATCTCCATTGCAGAAAGTCGTCACTCCGATGTCATTGGTACCTAAACGGACCACAACCGCTGCCTGCTCACGCTCCTGCTGAAAAATATTCAAGATTTGATCCAAGTTGACCCTGACCCTGGCACCCGGGAGGTAACATACCATCCAGGAATCAGTCTTCCCCTTCCCTTTTGAGTCAGAAAACCAGACTCAGTGCCAGAGGTCCGACCGCTGTGGCTTTTCCCTACAAGGTCACCCAACCACAAACCGCATCCAGATGTTTCTGATGGTGATGGCCATAGGGATAGTCTGCACTGCCTCTTTAAATCCATTCCTCTTCCTGACTGCCCCACAGTTCCCTATGTCCTGCACCGTGGGTGTATCTACCACTCTATGTGTCCTAGTCCATCACGCCATAGGGTGGATTGTTACAAGATGCAGCTGTGTGCACTTCTCGCAGGTGTCGTCAGCAGGAACTCTGGTGGTCTCCCCGCCTCCCACATCCCGCGAGGAGCCTTCAACTTAGGCGGTGGCCGCCCGCTTGTCCCTGTCTTACTTTAATGTGTTCTGTGTCTTTAACACTGGATCTAAGAACCTGAGCGAATTACGTTCTGTTAAGCGTCCCATCTCTCAGAAAGGCCGCTGCTCTAACGTCCAAAAGACCCTGTTTCCGTCTCCATTCTCAGATTAAACATTGACCTACAAACCTGAAAAACATTCTGACTGTCATTGAACCTTCGCTTTATTCCAAATTCATCAGATCATTGGGCCCTATAGTCTACTTTCCAACATCCATCTGTAAAGCAGCTTTGCCGGGTATAATTGAACCTCCTGCGTTCAGTTTCTGTTGACATTGTTGCGATCAATTCCCACACAGTTTTTAGATTCAGTCCTGTCAATAAACGTTTATTTCTCCGCTTCCCTAAATGCGAAAGTGATGAGTCTTCCAAGCGTTCTCATCCATCTCAACAAGCGTCCTTCCCAAATTCTTGCCGAGACGCGTCTCACGAGTCTTCGAATTGTAATATTTTACAGCTTTACTTTACACAGAAGTTGCCTAACCTGAACAAACTGTAACACTCTCGCTTTCATTTCTGATTGACAGGATGATATATGTGGTTGAGTGGATATGACGTTTCTTACAAATCAGGCATTTATTCCGTTCTCAAACACACATCAAAAGTTGTCAGGATGGCCGAGTGATCTAAGGCGCCAGACTCAAGGAATGAAAGTCTTCCGACGTCTGGGGTCGTCGTTTCGAATCCCACTCCTGACAAAATTAATCTTTAAGCGTTCAATCGAGGCGACGTTGTTTCTGTGAACAAACCCTGGGTTGTTGAGGTGGATTAGAAAAACTGTTGGAGGATAAGATTATGTTTTTGACACTGTTCATCGTATTGCAACAGGTCACAGTACACCGAATTCTGGGTGAGTGATTTATTCAGAAAAAAAAATACACGGTGAAGGATCTCGACCCGAAACGTCGACTGCTTACGCTTTTCCACAGATGCTGCCTGGTCTGCTGAGCTCTTCCTGGCCTACTCAGCAATTCAATATATAAAAGTTTCTGAAGTGAAATCATTGGTTGTCAGATTATTTAATGGATGGGCATGTGAGCGTACATTATCACCAGTTGATCAAAGGTCTGATTGCTGATGGGTAGTAACTGTTCTTGAACGTGGCCGTGCGAGTCCTGAGGCTCTTGTACCATCTACCCGATGGCAGCAGCGCAAAAAGAGCATGGCAGGATGGTGACGACCTCTGACGGTGGATGCTGTTTTCCGATGACATCGTTTTATGTGGATCTGCTTAATGTTTGCGAGTGATTTCCCGTGATGGACTGGGCCGAATTCATTAACTTTTTAAAGATTTTCCTTCAAAGGTACGGTATTTCCGTACCACGTCTTGATGCAGACAGACAATATACTCTCTACGACACAACTATAGAAGAACATCAAGGTTTTTGATGTCATGCTGAATCTCCGCAGTCTCCTAAGAAAGTAGAGGAAATAGTCATACCAACAATTTAAAGTTAAATACGCGCCCCGCCTCTGATCCTCCAAGGAGAACTAGCTCAAAAACCTTTGATTTTCCCTCTGCTGAAGACAACAATCAGTCCTTGGTCTTGCCGACATATAGTGATAGTGTGTTGGCACATCTTGTTTAAAACGATCCCCTCGTAGTTGAAATGTATGCCCTAAGAGGGGATCGTTTTAAGACATGTAAACCCTGGAGCGGAGATAATTTCTGCTGCTCTACCAATATCTATGCCTGAAAATCTAAGAAACGTCTGTCAGATCCCCCTCACCTCCGATGCTCCAGAGAAAAATAACAAGTTTGCCCAAACTTTCGCTATTGCACAAACAGTCTAATTCAGGTCGCATCTTGGTGATGCTCTTCTGCATACTCTCCGAATCCGCGTCATCCTTTCTCTGGAGGATGGCCTGAACGGAGTGCAGCACAATTCCAGTGCTGTGATGCTGTACGCTCTGATTCCGCACATGCTCGGCAATCTGAGAAAATGCATCCCGTCCATATTCATTTAAAATCCCAGGATACAGAGTGCGTTTATACGTATACCCGCTCAACAAAACAGTCAGTCAGACTATTCCGAAATACAGCTGTTTATCTGGCATGTGGAGAGAGTTCTGCAGGGGCTGTCAGGGTGGCCGAGTGGCCAAATGCGCCTGACTTAAGGCGAGCAAGTCGCTTCCTAGTAAACGCGAATGTTCTGGTCTCCACCTGGAGTCGTGGGTTCGAGCCCCACTCCTGACAAATACTCTGTTTTTCACGTGCTGTTTTTATAATGCAATCACTGTAATTTTACTGAGCGACCAAAGCGTGGACTGTTTGGGAGTATGAGAAAGAAGCAATTAAGATAATATGATAGGGAAAGAATGTTGTACCTACATCCCTGATATTTCAGAAAATATAACTGACTTGAACCAGCACCTAATGGAAAAGGTTGTGGAGATGAGGAAGATGGGAGAACAATTTGAAAACATTTAGTGGCGGAGGATACCGGTGGGAAGGGCTATGGGAATGCTTTCCCGGATCGGGAAAATAGATCATGCATGGAATTATAATAGTGACTGTGGTATGTATTTTGGGGTGTTGTGTATGTGGGTTCTTGAGGATGGGCTGTAGTCAGTTGATAAAAGGGACTTCGACCAGCCCTAAGGTACATGTAATGTCCCAGTGTCCCAGTCCAAGTACACTGATGGGGCGAAAAGTTCTACCCTGCAAAGTAAAGACCCTTCCCCTATGTATATGAACCCGCTTATGAGGAAGTGGAGGAATTACCATGTGAGGAGTGTTGATCTGTAAAAGATCAACAAGGAGAACTGTGGAAGAAATTTTGTTATTAGCCAGATACTAAGGGGTTAAAGAGGGTTTTTTCTTTACACAGCAGCCTTCAACTCCTCCTGGACTGAGTGATGTTTTGTTTCTTCTATACTTGAACTGTGTAATTGTTCTCGCTTCAAGGCTGCAGGCAGAAGTAGCTTCCAATAGATAAGGAAAATAGTAACCTGATTATATAGTTTTGTACTGTGCTGAGACATGATTATTGAGTAAAGGAATTATCTGCTTGCATTCTGTATTTCACAAACATGCTTGGAAGCTTTTGATAGCATACACTATGTCTGCACAATGCGAAAAGTCTGTGTACTTGGGGAGAGTCTCAAGAACTCTGCTTTAAGAGGTTGAGCTCTCCATAATACGTATCATGTTATAATAAAGACTTTCAAAAGCGATCTCCCTTCTTGTCCGAGTAATAACTTTTCCGCAACATTGAAAAAGTGACGTAAGGTTTGAGTACCCATTTAGGAATCGCAAGGTAGAGGGTAAGAAGCTGTTCCTGAATAGCCGAGTGTTTGCCTTCAGGCTTCTGTACCTACTACCTGATGGGAACAGTTTTAGAATTTCACAACACATGCCGGTGATATTAAACCCGATTCTGATTCTTGTGAAAGGGATTCTTGATCAGCGTGGTGAGTAGGCTCAGTAATTGTATATGATGTTGATTCCAGATGAGAGAGGTGTGGCAATTTCTGAAGTCATAGTAGAGAAGGACTTAGTGATCATAGTACAGTCTGCCACCGAAACTTTCCTCCCTCCATTGACTCCGGCTGCATTTCCTGCTGCCCTCGGAAAGCAGTTAACATAATCAAAAGACCTTTCCCGCTCCTATCATTCCTTCTTCTCACACCTTCCATTGGGCAGCAGACATAAAGGAGTGAGAACACACATTCAGCAGGATTAAGGACAACATCGGTCCTACTGTAACGGCACCTACAGAAAGTATTCAAACCCAACTTCAAAGTTTTCATGCTTTTTTTTTTACACCATTAATCCACACTGGTTTAATTTTTTTTGCACTGAATAACAGAAAGACTATTTCGTGTCAAAATGAGAATGAAATCTACAAAGTGATAAAAAAATCCATTCTATGTGTATTCACCCCCTTTAATATGACACACCAAATCATCACTGGTGCAGCCAATTGGTTTTAGAATTCCTATAATTAGTTAAATGGAGATCACTGTGTGCAGTCAGGATGTTTCAATTACACCGGGACCATTCCCTGTTGCGTCAATGTCCTGGCAAAAGCTGCACCAAGAAGACAAAAGAACACTCCAAGCAACTCGGTGAAAAGGTTATTGAAAAGAAAAAAAAAGCTGAAGCACCCAGACAACAGTTGTTGTGTGTGCAGTCTCTCCCATCTCGCCACTGAAGCTTGTAACAGGTGGGGCCCAGCAGCAGCGGCCTTTCAGACCTGGTGTTACTTTAATTTAATTTTCAAATTTAAGTTTAATACTCAATTTTCGATTAGGGTACATGGATAACAGAGCGGCTATCTACCATCGCCAGCTACCACTACAATACAGAGATCGCCCAAAAACAAACCTCCACAAAGATCTGCTGGCTGAATTACGCGACGTCGGCTTGCTGAGGGGAACGGGCCTAAATTCCGCGGACTCCCCAGATGCTGGTAACCGGAGATGGAGACATCGTAACCGATGTGCGAGAAAGCGGAAGCGAGGCAAGCAGGCAGGGGTCCGAGCCAGGCAAAAAGCGAACCCGAGCCGGCCGGCTCTCCCGTCCATTCTGTTTTCTAATGTTCGCTCCCTGGACAATAAAGTGGACTACATCCGACTTCAACGAAATACTCGGCGGGAGTACAGAGTCTGCTCTGCGTTTGTTTTCACAGAGACATGGCTCACTCATGGAATTTCGGACCCTGCCATTCAGCTACACGGGCTCGCCTTATTTCGAGCGGACACGGATGCAGCTCTCTCCGGTAAGACTCGCGGTGGTGGTGTGTGTATTTACATCAACACGGAATGGTGTAAGAACTCTGTGCTGGATTCCAGACACTGCTCATCGCAAGTGGGGTTTGTGGCTGTTAGATGCAGACCATTTTATTTACCACGGGAATTCACCTTTGGTCTACATTCCTAATGCTAAGGAGGCGCTCTGTGAACTGTACGGGGCTATTAGTGAACTGCAGGGCTCACACCCCGATGGACTGTTTATTGTCGCCGGTGGCTTTAACCACATGAACCTTAAGTCAGTGCTCCCCAAATCCCATCAGTATGTGGACTTTGTAACGGGGGGAGTGGGGCTCGTTGGACCTTGCTTATACAAACATCACCGACGCGTACCGGGTAGAGCCCCGCCCCCAGCTCGGTTACTCAAACCTCATTTATATTATGCTAATCCCAGCATACAGACCGCTCGTCAGACGCTCCAGACCAGTTCAGAAGCAGGTGTAAACCTGGCCAGCAGGAGCCATCTCTGCTCTTCAAGACTGCTTTGAGCACACTGACTGGAACATCTTTAGGGAGGCTGCAACTGATGGCGACTCTACCAGCTTAGAGGAGTACACAGCATCAGAGACCAGCTACATCAGCAAGTGCATTGATGATGTTACTCTGTCCAAGACCATCACTATACGCGCTAACCAGAAGCCATGGATGGCCGAGGAGGTGCGTGCGCTGCTCAGGACCCGCGACTCCACCTTCAGAGCAGGCGACAAGGCAGCTCTATTAAAAGCAAGGGCCAAGCTATTCCGAGCTATCAGAGGGTCAAAGCGTGCACACGCCCGGCTAATCTACAGCCACTTCCAGGACAGTGGCGACACGCGGCGCATGTGGAAGGGCATCCAGAACCTCAGCAATTACAGGACACCATCAACTGACTGTGCAGGTGATACCTCCCTCCCAGATGCGCTGAATAACTTCTACGCCCGTTCTGAGGCGGAAAATGAAGTGACGGCGAGGAAGTCCACCCCTCCTACAAATGACCAAGTGCTGTGTCTCACTGTGGCCGATGTGAGAAGAACCCTGTGCAGGGTCAACCAACGGAAGGCTGCTGGACCAGACAACATCCCTGATAGAGTGTCAGAGGATGTGCAGACCAGCTAGCAGATGTTTTCACTGACATCTTCAACATCTGCCTGAGCAGCGCCACCGTTCCAATGAGCTTCAAAACCGCCACCATCGTCCCCGTGCCGAAGAAGTCTTCAGCGTCCTGCCTAAATGACTACCGTCCCGTTGCACACACATCCATCATCATGAAGTGTTTCGAGAGGCTTGTCATGAGGCATATCAAGACCCTTCTGCCCCCCTCACTGGGCCCCCTACAGTTTGCGTACCGTCCCAACCGCTCAACAGATGACGCCTTTGCCATCACCCTTCACCTGGCGCTAACCCACCTGGACAAAAAAGACACATACGTTCAGATGCTGTTCATAGACTTCAGTTCAGTATTCAACACAATCATCCCTCAGAAACTGATTGGAAAGCTGAGCCTACTGGGCCTGAACACCTCCCTCTGCATCTGGATCCTAGACTTCCTGACTGGGAGACCGCAGTCAGTCCGGATCGGGAGCAGCATCTCCAACACCATCACACTGAGCCCAGGGGCCCCCCAGGGCTGCGTGCTCAGTCCACTGCTGTTCACCCTACTGACCCACGTCTGTGCTGCAACACACAGCTCGAACCACTTCATCAAGTTCGACTGCTCCTCGGTAAAGATCGTTAAAAGCTCCAAATTCCCTCTGATAGCTCGGAATAGTTTCATAGTTTGGCCCTTGCTGTTAATAGAGCTGCCTTGCGCCTGCTCTGAAGGTGGAGTCCCGGGTCCTGAGCAGCGCACGCACCTCCTCGGCCATCCATGGCTTGGTGTTCACCTGCGGAGAATCTCACCTTGCCCGTCTACACCAACTGCAGAGCACTCCCTTTACACTCTGGTACACTCTTTCACCCGACCCTAAAGCACAGAAAGTCCTGAAGCCATCCCTGCCCTTGTGACAGTCGAGTGTCTGTGATAGTTTGGAACATACTTCAACCAAAGTAACAATCACGTCAGCAGTATTGGACGTTTCAATTGTTTCCGACCAGAACTGCATGAAGTCTGCAATCTTCCGCCAATTCTGCATTTTCCGGACGACCGGGCATATGACTGTTTGAATTCAAGACGTATTTGCCAATCCTGTTCATTGTAAAACAGCTTTATTTGAAAACTCCCCGGTATTATCATTAGACGCGTGCGTTATCTACACAGGTGGTCATTTAATGTAAACACATACGTCATTCCATTCTTCAGCTCTTCCCTGAATTTCCTCTGTGTCAGTGTATAGATACAAGTATTGGTACACATGCTGAGAAATTGTAACATGTACCCAAATTGTTGAAGGATGTATACCGGGGAACTCAAATATCTGTCCTGGTAAAAATAGTTTTGCACTTGCCATTTCAGGGTATGGACTACATAGGGCATCCATAATAATACGAAGTTAGCTGATATAGAAAACAGCAAAATCATCGATCTTCTGCGTTTTTCCACCTCGGTATCTTTCTGATTGTCGCTGCTGTGCCGAAGCCTTCTGCGGACTCTATTTGCCACAAAGATATGTCTTACGGTAAAACCGTTAAACACCAGGATTAAGCCGATTGGAAGCAATGGTGTTAAAATACTCTCCAGTAATTCGTATCCTCTCCACGTGGATGAAGTAACGAATTCATATGAGCCGGTGCACCGCCACGGCGTGTTGTCAATGATGACGTAAGGTTCAATGGCAAAGTATAACGGGACACATCTCCCGCAGCTCACTATAACCACGGTCATGATAACTGCTGTTGCTGTTCTCTCGGTGCAGTATCGTTCCCGCAGCTTTCGACAACATATTGCAATGAAACGATCGAAGGTAAAACTGACCGTAAACCAAACAGAACAGTGCGTTGCTGCCCTCCCAAATACAAGTGTCAGAGCGCATACAGGAGTGATGAGCAGGGATCTGGAATACATGTAGATATTGTTGGTGTGACCCACTAAAACAACAACCATAACCACCATCAGATCCGCTGTTGCCATTCCAACCAGGTAACGGGTGATGCATTTGGAGAGTCCGCATTTTCCACGAAATAGGATCACAATCGCCGTTAAATTCACTGCAATGAATTGGAAATAAAGAAATATAATTAAAATAAATGTAGATATTGTTGGTCTGTTCCACTAAAGCAACAACGATAACCACCATCAGATCCGCTGTTGCCATTCCAACCAGGTAACGGGTGATGCATTTGCAGACTCCGCATTTTCCCCGAGATAGGATCACAATCGCCGGTAAATTAACCTCAAAAAATTGGAAAGCAAAATAGAAATATTGTCAGCGGCAACTCTCTGAATGCCCCCATGGATATGGTCTGTTTGGAAGTGGATAGTGGGAGTCCAGAGTGTGCGGTCTCTGTTACTGCACTCCGGCTGCAGGACAATGACGCTTGTGAATGTCAGTGCATTGGCGACCTTCCCACCGTTCAGAACAAAGAATCTGTTCCAGACTCACGTACCGGTGAACGGGAGATCGTCCCAGTAAACACCATTTCAATTATTAAAGGTGAAATACTGATGGGATAATTTGCAGCGGTGAAAAGTGGAATCAAAAGATACAAAACACATTTTATCCTGACTTATGTAAGAACAGACCTACGTGTCGAAAATAGACCGGACCGTCATTTAAATAAACTGTCCTTGCTGTTATAAGGTCGTAGAGTCCACACTGATAGAAACTCGGACTAGAAAAGCAGAGACCAGCATCAGTTCAGAAAGCCTAGCCAGGTGAAATTATGAAACAATTTCAATATCGGCACGAACGTAATTGACAAATAAAAAATCACTTCAATCAAACTACGAAAATGAAAATAAAACTATCAGATGCTTGAATCCTCGATTCCGGAAACACGTTTCAGCCGACGGTAGCATCTGTGTTTTGTAACAGTGCAGATACCTCAGCGCAGTAACGACGGCACCGTACATAAAGTAACCAGCTCCGGCATCTTACCGGGGACACCAACCGCTACAAGTGTGGGATAGAAAATGCCTGCGATGTAGTAAATCGCCGGATATCCCATATTCCGTCAGAAGCAGCGTTCAGTTGTACGGAACGTTTCAGCTGCTCAGATGGACCGGGGATCGGTTTCGTAGACTTTTATTGAGGTGACAGCAATTCCACTGAGGCAATCAGCGTGGCTATCACGCCAGGGACATGAGAGACAACCAACACTTACGTTAAACTATTTATACTCACTCTCCCGCCGTATCATGAATTTGGCTCCTCAAGGGATATTGCAATCTATTTACTTTAGAACAATTTATAATTTGCATTTGTTCATGTTATTTTCAATGACACCTGGCTTCAGCTATTTAAATGGGACATTTTTATATCTGTGTTGCATTTAAAGTAGGCATTCATCGTGAAGTCGATTTATTTTGTAAGATTTGACAGAGCACATTCGCTTCTGAAATTGAAGGAAGGAGTTTGCCCTGGCTAGGGAATAGACAACACTTCTTTATTAAAGGGGAACATTCGTTCATCTCTTCTTTCGTTCCTTCCAGCCATTCCGGGCGTTTTGAATGATAGAAGTCAAAGTGACAGCTGACATACATTACAATAAAATACACTGCACTTATGTTCCTCCAAATATATTAAAAGATCCACAACGATATTCCAGAGACTTGTGAAAAAAAACGGAGCGTGTATTCGGAAAATTAGCGAGGGCTGTTGACAGTTTGAAGAACAATATGGGCTGTTTGACACGAAGCTGACCCCTGCCGGTGAAAGACTTGACAACCCCATACCCGTGTCGGGCGATGCAGTCTGTTTAACTTTAAATATATTCTCAAACCTGTCACAATTCTACCACTCTTTCTCCAGCCATTGGCTGTTTGCACAGATGTAGCAAGTGAAATCTGTGAACTATCCGCAGCTTCCCAGGGTGTACTTTATTTGCCACGAACTTGTATTTTTTTTTCTGACATTTACTGTCATGTATTTTGACTTTCGAGCGTCTCTATGAGTCTGTGCAGAACAGCGGAAGTGTTCAAGCTCACCTGTCAATCACCCTTCTTCCTGCTCCTGCAGTGCACCGCTCCGTGCCGATTGTGATACTCGCACCGATGAGCGGGTCTCGGCTTATTGGAGAAAGTCTGAACACTCTGTTTCTATTGTAGAACTCTTACTAATGTGCGGCCCTCGTTTGACTTCAGAAAGTATCACCTCTGACTTCAAATTCATCCTTCCAAAGTGAATCACTTCGTAACGTTCCGGGTCGATCTCCATCTGTATCTTTTCAGAGCTGCTCTCCGTTCAGTCATTGTAGTGTTGTAATCTATGATAACCTTCCGCACTGTCCATGTTTCCACCAACTTCCACATCATTGCAAATTCAATCACTCACCCTTCCTTTTCCTTATTCACATCATTTTTAATGCTCAGATATCCGGTGGTCTCAGAACAGATCTCTGCAGGACATTACCGGCATCCAGGGAGAAAACTCTCCATCCACAACTACCCTCTGGCTTCTTGGGCGTCAGTCCTGAATCCACAAGACGACTTTCCCAGGATACCAAGCCTTCTGAAAGGTCCTGGCATGGTTAACCGAAAGTATAACCGTCACACTCTCACTGAATTGAACCAGGTTCGTAAGACATGATCTGCCCCTCACAAAGCCATACTGATCCTCCAAAACCAGGTAATGGTTCTCCGGATTCTCGAAAATCTTGTTTCTACGAATATTCTCCGATAATTTGCCCGTCACTGAAGTAGCAATCACAGTTTCCCGCAGTCACCCAGGGTTTCTCCCGAACACTCAAGAGGACTTATCTGTTCTAATGTTGTTGTTTTTTTCCAGGAGTTCCAGCACATCCTCTCTTTTAACCTCGATATGTTGTCGCACATCGGGCCGTTTAAGGCTGTCCTCACAAATGTCCCTCTCACTGGAACGTACCAATGCAGAACTATACACAAATATGCCCTGAACCTGTACACGTCCATAAACTCCCTGTCTCACTGGAAAGTCCCACTGCAGAACTCCACACAAATATGCCCTGAACCTGTACCCCGCCAAAACCTCCCTGTCTCACTGGAACGTACCAATGCAGAATTCCACACAAATATGCCCTGAACCTGTACATGTCCATAAACTCCCTGTCTCACTGGAACGTCACACTGCAGAATTCCACACAAATATGCCCTGAACCTGTACATGTCCATAAACTCCCTGTCTCACTGGAACGTCACACTGCAGAATTCCACACAAATATGCCATGTGCCGGTACCCTCCATAACCTCCCAATCCCACTGGAAAGTACCAATGCAGAACTCCACACAATTATGCCCTGAACCTGTACACATCCATAACCTCCCTGTCTCACTGGAACGTACCAATGCAGAACTCCACACAAATGTGCCCTGAACCTGTACCCCTCCATAACCTCCCTGTCTCACAGGAACGTACCAATGCAGAATTCCACACAAATATGCCCTGAACCTGTACCCACCCATAACCTCCCTGTCTCACTGGAACGTAACACTGCAGAACTCCACAGAAATATGCCTTGAACCTGTACCCTCCATAACCTCCCTGTCTCACTGGAACGTACCAATGCAGAACTACACACAAATTTGCCCTGAACCTGTACACCTCCGTAACCTCCCTGTCTCACTGGAACGTACCAATGCAGAACTCCACACAAATATGCCCTGAACCTGTACCCCTCCATAACCTCCCGGTCTCACTGGAAAGTACCAATGCAGAAGTCCACACAAATGTGCCCTGAACCTGTAACCGTCCATAACCTCATGTCTCACTGGAACGTCCCACTGCAGAACAACACACAAATTTGCCCTGAACCTGTACCCCTCCATAACCTCCCTGTCTCAGTGGAACGTACCAATGCAGAGCTCCACACAAATATGCCCTGAACCTGTACCCCTCCATAACCTCCCAGACATACTGGAACGGACCAACGCAGAACTCCACATAAATATACCCTGAACCTGTACCCTCCATAACCACCCTGTCTCACTGGAACGTACCAATGCAGAATTCCACACAAAAATGCCCTGAACCTGTACCCCTCCAAAACCTCCCTGTCTCACTGGAACGTACCAATGCAGAATTCCACACAAATATGCCTTGAACCTGTACACGTCCATAAACTCCCTGTCTCACTGGAACGTCCCACTGCAGAATTCCACACAAATATGCCATGTACCGGTACCCTCCATAACCTCCCATTCCCACTGGAAAGTACCAATGCAGAACTCCACTCAAATATGCCCTGAACCTGTACATCCATAACCTCCCTGTCTCACTGGAACGTACCAATGCAGAACTCCAGACAAATATGCCCTGAACTTGTACCCTCCATAACCTCCCTGTCTCACTGGAACGTACCAATGCAGAACTCCACACTAATTTGCCCTGAACCTGTAGCCCTCCATAACCTCCCTGTCTCACTGGAACGTACCAATGCAGAACTCCACACAAATATGCCCTGAACCTGTACCCCTCCATAACCTCCCGGTCTCACTGGAACGTACCAATGCAGAAGTCCACACAAATGTGCCCTGAACCTGTACCCGTCCATAACCTCATGTCTCACTGGAACGTCCCACTGCAGAACTCCACACAAATATGCCCTGAACCTGTACCCTCCATAACTTCCCTGTCTAACTGGAACGTACCAATGCAGAACTCCAAACAAATAGGCCCTGAACCTGTACCCCTCCATAACCTCCCAGTCACACTGGAACGTACCAACGCAGTACTCCACACAAATATACCCTGAACCTGTACCCGTCCGTAATCTCATGTCTCACTGGAACGTCCCACTGGAGAACCCCACACAAATATGCCCTGAACCTGTACCCACCCAGAACCATTTGTCTCACTGGAATGTACCAATGCAGAACTCCACACAAATTTGCCCTGAACCTGTACACCTCCATAAACTCCCTGTCTCACTGGAAATTGCCAATGCAGAACTACACTCAAATTTGCCCTGAACCTGTACCCTCCGTAACCTCCCTGTCTCACTGGAACGTACCAATGCAGAACTCCACACAAATATGCCCTGAACCTGTACCCCTCCATAACCTCCCTGTCTCACAGGAACGTACCAATGCAGAACTCCACACAAATATGCCCTGAACCTGTACCCCTCCATAACCTCCATGTCTCACTGGAACGTACCAATTCAGAACTCCACACAAATTTGCCCTGAACCTGTACCCCTCCATAACCTCCCTGTCTCACTGGAACGTACCATTGCAGAAGTCCACACAAATGTGCCCTGAACCTGTACCCGTCCATAACCTCATGTCTCACTGGAACGTCCCACTGCAGAACTACACACAAATTTGCCCTGAACCTGTACCCCTCCATAACCTCCCTGTCTCACTGGAACGTACCAATGCAGAACTCCACACAAATATGCCCTGAACCTGTACACCTCCATAACCTCCCGGTCTCACTGGAACGTACCAATGCAGAAGTCCACACAAATGTGCCCTGAACCTGTAACCGTCCATAACCTCATGTCTCACTGGAACGTCCCACTGCAGAACAACACACAAATTTGCCCTGAACCTGTACCCCTCCATAACCTCCCTGTCTCACTGGAACGTACCAATGCAGAGTCCACACAAATATGCCCTGAACCTGTACCCCTCCATAACCTCCCAGTCATACTGGAACGGACCAACGCAGAACTCCACATAAATATACCCTGAACCTATAACCCTCCATAACCTCCCTGTCTCACAGGAACGTACCAATGCAGAACTCCACACAAATATGCCCTGAACGTGTACCCCTCCATAACCTCCCAGTCACACAGGAACGTACCAACGCAGGACTCCAAACAAATATACCCTGAACCTGTACCCCTCCAAAACCCCCCTGTCTCACTGGAACGTACCAATGCAGAACTCCACACAAATATGCCCTGAACCTGTACCCTCCATAACCTCCCTGTCTCACTGGAACGTACCAATGCAGAATTCCACACAAAAATGCCCTGAACCTGTACCCCTCCAAAACCTCCCTGTCTCACTGGAACGTACCAATGCAGAATTCCACACAAATATGCCTTGAACCTGTACACGTCCATAAACTCCCTGTCTCACTGGAACGTCCCACTGCAGAATTCCACACAAATATGCCATGTACCGGTACCCTCCATAACCTCCCATTCCCACTGGAAAGTACCAATGCAGAACTCCACTCAAATATGCCCTGAACCTGTACATCCATAACCTCCCTGTCTCACTGGAACGTACCAATGCAGAACTCCAGACAAATATGCCCTGAACTTGTACCCTCCAAAACCTCCCTGTCTCACTGGAACGTACCAATGCAGAACTCCACACAAATTTGCCCTGTACCTGTACACCTCCATAAACTCTCTGTCACACTGGAAATTGTCAATGCAGAACTACACTCAAATTTGCCCTGAACCTGTACCCTCCGTAACCTCCCTGTCTCACTGGAACGTACCAATGCAGAACTCCACACAAATATGTCCTGAACCTGTACCCCTCCATAACCTCCCTGTCTCACAGGAACGTACCAATGCAGAACTCCACACAAATATGCCCTGAACCTGTACCCCTCCATAACCTCCATGTCTCACTGGAACGTACCAATTCAGAACTCCACACAAATTTGCCCAGAACCTGTACCCCTCCATAACCTCCCTGTCTCACTGGAACGTACCATTGCAGAAGTCCACACAAATGTGCCCTGAACCTATACCCGTCCATAACCTCATGTCTCACTGGAACGTCCCACTGCAGAACTACACACAAATTTGCCCTGAACCTGTACCCCTCCATAACCTCCCTGTCTCACTGGAACGTACCAATGCAGAACTCCACACAAATATTCCCTGAACCTGTACCCCTCCATAAACTCCCGGACTCACTGGAACGTACTAATGCAGAAGTCCACACAAATGTGCCCTGAACCTGTAACCGTCCATAACCTCATGTCTCACTGGAACGTCCCACTGCAGAACAACACAGAAATTTGCCCTGAACCTGTACCCCTCCATAACCTCCCTGTCTCACTGGAACGTACCAATGCAGAAGTCCACACAAATGTGCCCTGAACCTGTACCCCTCCATAACCTCCCAGTCATACTGGAACGGACCAACGCAGAACTCCACATAAATATACCCTGAACCTATAACCCTCCATAACCTCCCTGTCTCACAGGAACGTACCAATGCAGAACTCCACACAAATATGCCCTGAACGTGTACCCCTCCATAACCTCCCAGTCACACAGGAACGTACCAACGCAGAACTCCAAACAAATATACCCTGAACCTGTACCCCTCCAAAACACCCCTGTCTCACTGGAACGTACCAATGCAGAACTCCACACAAATATGCCCTGAACCTGTACCCTCCATAACCTCCCTGTCTCACTGGAACGTACCAATGCAGAATTCCACACAAAAATGCCCTGAACCTGTACCCCTCCAAAACCTCCCCGTCTCACTGGAACGTACCAATGCAGAATTCCACACAAATATGCCTTGAACCTGTACACGTCCATAAACTCCCTGTCTCACTGGAACGTCCCACTGCAGAATTCCACACAAATATGCCATGTACCGGTACCCTCCATAACCTCCCATTCCCACTGGAAAGTACCAATGCAGAACTCCACTCAAATATGCCCTGAACCTGTACATCCATAACCTCCCTGTCTCACTGGAACGTACCAATGCAGAACTCCAGACAAATATGCCCTGAACTTGTACCCTCCATAACCTCCCTGTCTCACTGGAACGTACCAATGCAGAACTCCACACTAATTTGCCCTGAACCTGTAGACCTCCATAACCTCCCTGTCTCACTGGAACGTACCAATGCAGAAATCCACACAAATATGCCCTGAACCTGTACCCCTCCATAACCTCCCGGTCTCACTGGAACGTACCAATGCAGAAGTCCACACAAATGTGCCCTGAACCTGTACCCGTCCATAACCTCATGTCTCACTGGAACGTCCCACTGCAGAACTCCACACAAATATGCCCCGAACCTGTACCCGTCCATAACCTCATGTCTCACTAGAACGTCCCACTGCAGAAGTCCACACAAATATGCCCTGAACCTGTAACCTCCATAACCTCCCAGTCTCACTGGAACGTACCAATGCAGAATTCCTCACAAATATACACTGAACCTGTACCCACCCAGAACCTCCTTGTCTCACTGGAATGTACCAATGCAGAACTCCACACAAATTTGCCCTGAACCTGTACACCTCCATAAACTCCCTGTCTCACTGGAAATTGCCAATGCAGAACTACACACAAATTTGCCCTGAACCTGTACCCTCCGTAACCTCCCTGTCTCACTGGAACGTACCAATGCAGAACTCCACACAAATATGCCCTGAACCTGTACCCCTCCATAACCTCCCTGTCTCACAGGAACGTACCAATGCAGAACTCCACACAAATATGCCCTGAACCTGTACCCCTCCATAACCTCCATGTCTCACTGGAACGTACCAATTCAGAACTCCACAAAAATTTGCCCTGAACCTGTACCCCTCCATAACCTCCCTGTCTCACTGGAACGTACCATTGCAGAAGTCCACACAAATGTGCCCTGAACCTGTACCCGTCCATAACCTCACGTCTCACTGGAACGTCCCACTGCAGAACTACACACAAATTTGCCCTGAACCTGTACCCCTCCATAACCCCGTGTCTCACTGGAACGTACCAATGCAGAACTCCACACAAATATGCCCTGAACCTGTACCCCTCCATAACCTCCCGGTCTCACTGGAACGTACCAATGCAGAAGTCCACACAAATGTGCCCTGAACCTGTAACCGTCCATAACCTCATGTCTCACTGGAAAGTCCCACTGCAGAACAACACACAAATTTGCCCTGAACCAGTACCCTCCATAACCTCCCTGTCTCACTGGAACGTACCAATGCAGAACTCCACACTAATTTGCCCTGAACCTGTAGCCCTCCATAACCTCCCTGTCTCACTGGAACTTACCAATGCAGAACTCCACACAAATATGCCCTGAACCTGTACCCCTCCATAACCTCCCGGTCTCACTGGAACGTACCAATGCATAAGTCCACACAAATGTGCCCTGAACCTGTACCCGTCCATAACCTCATGTCTCACTGGAACGTCCCACTGCAGAACTCCACACAAATATGCCCTGAACCTGTACCCTCCATAACTTCCCTGTCTAACTGGAACGTACCAATGCAGAACTCCAGACAAATTTGCCCTGAACCTGTACACCTCCATAAACTCCCTGTCTCACTGGAAATTGCCAATGCAGAACTACACTCAAATTTGCCCTGAACCTGTACCCTCCGTAACCTCCCTGTCTCACTGCAACGTACCAATGCAGAACTCCACACAAATATGCCCTGAACCTGTACCCCTCCATAACCTCCCTGTCTCACAGGAACGTACCAATGCAGAACTCCACACAAATATGCCCTGAACCTGTACCCCTCCATAACCTCCCTGTCTCACTGGAACGTACCAATTCAGAACTCCACACAAATTTGCCCTGAACCTGTACCCCTTACATAACCTCCCTGTCTCACTGGAACGTACCAATGCAGAACTCCACACAAATATGCCCTGAACCTGTACCCCTCCGTAACCTCCCGGTCTCACTGGAACGTACCATTGCAGAAGTCCACACAAATGTGCCCTGAACCTGTACCCGTCCATAACCTCATGTCTCACTGGAACGTCCCACTGCAGAACTACACACAAATTTGCCCTGAACCTGTACCCCTCCATAACCTCCCTGTCTCACTGGAACGTACCAATGCAGAGCTCCACACAAATATGCCCTGAACCTGTACCCCTCCATAACCTCCCTGTCTCACTGGAATGTACCAATGCAGAACTCCACACAAATGTGCCCTGAACCTGTACCCGTCCATAACCTCATGTCTCACTGGAACGTACCATTGCAGAGCTCCACACAAATATGCCCTGAACCTGTACCCCTCCATAACCTCCCTGTCTCACTGGAATGTACCATTGCAGAACTCCACACAAATATGCCCTGAACCTGTACCCTCCATAACTTCCCTGTCTCACTGGAACGTACCAATGCAGAACTCCAAACAAATATGCCCTGAACCTGTACCCCTCCATAACCTCCCAGTCACACTGGAACGTACCAACGCAGAACTCCACACAAATATACCCTGAAACTGTACCCCTCCATATCCTCCCTGTCTCACTGGAACGTACCAATGCAGAGCTCCACACAAATATGCCCTGAACCTGTACCCCTCCATAACCTCCCCGTCTCACTGGAACGTACCAATTCAGAATTCCACACAAATATGCCTTGAACCTGTACACGTCCATAAACTCCCTGTCTCACTGGAACGTCCCACTGCAGAATTCCACACAAATATGCCATGTACCGGTACCCTCCATAACCTCCCATTCCCACTGGAAAGTACCAATGCAGAACTCCACTCAAATATGCCCTGAACCTGTACATCCATAACCTCCCTGTCTCACTGGAACGTACCAATGCAGAACTCCAGACAAATATGCCCTGAACTTGTACCCTCCATAACCTCCCTGTCTCACTGGAACGTACCAATGCAGAACTCCACACTAATTTGCCCTGAACCTGTAGACCTCCATAACCTCCCTGTCTCACTGGAACGTACCAATGCAGAAATCCACACAAATATGCCCTGAACCTGTACCCCTCCATAACCTCCCGGTCTCACTGGAACGTACCAATGCAGAAGTCCACACAAATGTGCCCTGAACCTGTACCCGTCCATAACCTCATGTCTCACTGGAACGTCCCACTGCAGAACTCCACACAAATATGCCCTGAACCTGTACCCGTCCATAACCTCATGTCTCACTGGAACGTCCCACTGCAGAAGTCCACACAAATATGCCCTGAACCTGTAACCTCCATAACCTCCCAGTCTCACTGGAACGTACCAATGCAGAATTCCTCACAAATATACACTGAACCTGTACCCACCCAGAACCTCCTTGTCTCACTGGAATGTACCAATGCAGAACTCCACACAAATTTGCCCTGAACCTGTACACCTCCATAAACTCCCTGTCTCACTGGAAATTGCCAATGCAGAACTACACACAAATTTGCCCTGAACCTGTACCCTCCGTAACCTCCCTGTCTCACTGGAACGTACCAATGCAGAACTCCACACAAATATGCCCTGAACCTGTACCCCTCCATAACCTCCCTGTCTCACAGGAACGTACCAATGCAGAACTCCACACAAATATGCCCTGAACCTGTACCCCTCCATAACCTCCATGTCTCACTGGAACGTACCAATTCAGAACTCCACACAAATTTGCCCTGAACCTGTACCCCTCCATAACCTCCCTGTCTCACTGGAACGTACCATTGCAGAAGTCCACACAAATGTGCCCTGAACCTGTACCCGTCCATAACCTCACGTCTCACTGGAACGTCCCACTGCAGAACTACACACAAATTTACCCTGAACCTGTACCCCTCCATAACCCCGTGTCTCACTGGAACGTACCAATGCAGAACTCCACACAAATATGCCCTGAACCTGTACCCCTCCATAACCTCCCGGTCTCACTGGAACGTACCAATGCAGAAGTCCACACAAATGTGCCCTGAACCTGTAACCGTCCATAACCTCATGTCTCACTGGAACGTCCCACTGCAGAACAACACACAAATTTGCCCTGAACCTGTACCCTCCATAACCTCCCTGTCTCACTGGAACGTACCAATGCAGAACTCCACACTAATTTGCCCTGAACCTGTAGCCCTCCATAACCTCCCTGTCTCACTGGAACTTACCAATGCAGAACTCCACACAAATATGCCCTGAACCTGTACCCCTCCGTAACCTCCCGGTCTCACTGGAACGTACCATTGCAGAAGTCCACACAAATGTGCCCTGAACCTGTACCCGTCCATAACCTCATGTCTCACTGGAACGTCCCACTGCAGAACTACACACAAATTTGCCCTGAACCTGTACCCCTCCATAACCTCCCTGTCTCACTGGAACGTACCAATGCAGAGCTCCACACAAATATGCCCTGAACCTGTACCCCTCCATAACCTCCCTGTCTCACTGGAATGTACCAATGCAGAACTCCACACAAATGTGCCCTGAACCTGTACCCGTCCATAACCTCATGTCTCACTGGAACGTACCATTGCAGAGCTCCACACAAATATGCCCTGAACCTGTACCCCTCCATAACCTCCCTGTCTCACTGGAATGTACCATTGCAGAACTCCACACAAATATGCCCTGAACCTGTACCCTCCATAACTTCCCTGTCTCACTGGAACGTACCAATGCAGAACTCCAAACAAATATGCCCTGAACCTGTACCCCTCCATAACCTCCCAGTCACACTGGAACGTACCAACGCAGAACTCCACACAAATATACCCTGAAACTGTACCCCTCCATATCCTCCCTGTCTCACTGGAACGTACCAATGCAGAGCTCCACACAAATATGCCCTGAACCTGTACCCCTCCATAACCTCCCCGTCTCACTGGAACGTACCAATTCAGAATTCCACACAAATATGCCTTGAACCTGTACACGTCCATAAACTCCCTGTCTCACTGGAACGTCCCACTGCAGAATTCCACACAAATATGCCATGTACCGGTACCCTCCATAACCTCCCATTCCCACTGGAAAGTACCAATGCAGAACTCCACTCAAATATGCCCTGAACCTGTACATCCATAACCTCCCTGTCTCACTGGAACGTACCAATGCAGAACTCCAGACAAATATGCCCTGAACTTGTACCCTCCATAACCTCCCTGTCTCACTGGAACGTACCAATGCAGAACTCCACACTAATTTGCCCTGAACCTGTAGACCTCCATAACCTCCCTGTCTCACTGGAACGTACCAATGCAGAAATCCACACAAATATGCCCTGAACCTGTACCCCTCCATAACCTCCCG
Source organism: Hemitrygon akajei (assembly GCF_048418815.1). Taxonomy (NCBI): domain Eukaryota; kingdom Metazoa; phylum Chordata; class Chondrichthyes; order Myliobatiformes; family Dasyatidae; genus Hemitrygon; species Hemitrygon akajei. Next base: position 85,395 of record NW_027332000.1, read on the forward strand.
GTCTCACTGGAACGTACCAATGCAGAAGTCCACACAAATGTGCCCTGAACCTGTACCCGTCCATAACCTCATGTCTCACTGGAACGTCCCACTGCAGAACTCCACACAAATATGCCCTGAACCTGTACCCGTCCATAACCTCATGTCTCACTGGAACGTCCCACTGCAGAAGTCCACACAAATATGCCCTGAACCTGTAACCTCCATAACCTCCCAGTCTCACTGGAACGTACCAATGCAGAATTCCTCACAAATATACACTGAACCTGTACCCACCCAGAACCTCCTTGTCTCACTGGAATGTACCAATGCAGAACTCCACACAAATTTGCCCTGAACCTGTACACCTCCATAAACTCCCTGTCTCACTGGAAATTGCCAATGCAGAACTACACACAAATTTGCCCTGAACCTGTACCCTCCGTAACCTCCCTGTCTCACTGGAACGTACCAATGCAGAACTCCACACAAATATGCCCTGAACCTGTACCCCTCCATAACCTCCCTGTCTCACAGGAACGTACCAATGCAGAACTCCACACAAATATGCCCTGAACCTGTACCCCTCCATAACCTCCATGTCTCACTGGAACGTACCAATTCAGAACTCCACACAAATTTGCCCTGAACCTGTACCCCTCCATAACCTCCCTGTCTCACTGGAACGTACCATTGCAGAAGTCCACACAAATGTGCCCTGAACCTGTACCCGTCCATAACCTCACGTCTCACTGGAACGTCCCACTGCAGAACTACACACAAATTTACCCTGAACCTGTACCCCTCCATAACCCCGTGTCTCACTGGAACGTACCAATGCAGAACTCCACACAAATATGCCCTGAACCTGTACCCCTCCATAACCTCCCGGTCTCACTGGAACGTACCAATGCAGAAGTCCACACAAATGTGCCCTGAACCTGTAACCGTCCATAACCTCATGTCTCACTGGAACGTCCCACTGCAGAACAACACACAAATTTGCCCTGAACCTGTACCCTCCATAACCTCCCTGTCTCACTGGAACGTACCAATGCAGAACTCCACACTAATTTGCCCTGAACCTGTAGCCCTCCATAACCTCCCTGTCTCACTGGAACTTACCAATGCAGAACTCCACACAAATATGCCCTGAACCTGTACCCCTCCATAACCTCCCGGTCTCACTGGAACGTACCAATGCATAAGTCCACACAAATGTGCCCTGAACCTGTACCCGTCCATAACCTCATGTCTCACTGGAACGTCCCACTGCAGAACTCCACACAAATATGCCCTGAACCTGTACCCTCCATAACTTCCCTGTCTAACTGGAACGTACCAATGCAGAACTCCAAACAAATATGCCCTGAACCTGTACCCCTCCATAAACTCCCAGTCACACTGGAACGTACCAACGCAGTACTCCACACAAATATACCCTGAACCTGTACCCCTCTATAACCTCCCTGTCTCACTGGAACGTACCAATGCAGAACTCCACACAAATATGCCCTGAACCTGTACCCTCCATAAACTCCCTGTCTCACTGGAACGTACCAATGCAGAATTCCACACAAATATGCACTGAACCTGTACCCACCCAGAACCTCCTAGTCTCACTGGAATGTACCAATGCAGAACTCCAGACAAATTTGCCCTGAACCTGTACACCTCCATAAACTCCCTGTCTCACTGGAAATTGCCAATGCAGAACTACACTCAAATTTGCCCTGAACCTGTACCCTCCGTAACCTCCCTGTCTCACTGCAACGTACCAATGCAGAACTCCACACAAATATGCCCTGAACCTGTACCCCTCCATAACCTCCCTGTCTCACAGGAACGTACCAATGCAGAACTCCACACAAATATGCCCTGAACCTGTACCCCTCCATAACCTCCCTGTCTCACTGGAACGTACCAATTCAGAACTCCACACAAATTTGCCCTGAACCTGTACCCCTTCCATAACCTCCCTGTCTCACTGGAACGTACCAATGCAGAACTCCACACAAATATGCCCTGAACCTGTACCCCTCCGTAACCTCCCGGTCTCACTGGAACGTACCATTGCAGAAGTCCACACAAATGTGCCCTGAACCTGTACCCGTCCATAACCTCATGTCTCACTGGAACGTCCCACTGCAGAACTACACACAAATTTGCCCTGAACCTGTACCCCTCCATAACCTCCCTGTCTCACTGGAACGTACCAATGCAGAGCTCCACACAAATATGCCCTGAACCTGTACCCCTCCATAACCTCCCTGTCTCACTGGAATGTACCAATGCAGAACTCCACACAAATGTGCCCTGAACCTGTACCCGTCCATAACCTCATGTCTCACTGGAACGTACCATTGCAGAGCTCCACACAAATATGCCCTGAACCTGTACCCCTCCAAAACCCCCCTGTCTCACTGGAACGTACCAATGCAGAACTCCACACAAATATGCCCTGAACCTGTACCCTCCATAACCTCCCTGTCTCACTGGAACGTACCAATGCAGAATTCCACACAAAAATGCCCTGAACCTGTACCCCTCCAAAACCTCCCTGTCTCACTGGAACGTACCAATGCAGAATTCCACACAAATATGCCTTGAACCTGTACACGTCCATAAACTCCCTGTCTCACTGGAACGTCCCACTGCAGAATTCCACACAAATATGCCATGTACCGGTACCCTCCATAACCTCCCATTCCCACTGGAAAGTACCAATGCAGAACTCCACTCAAATATGCCCTGAACCTGTACATCCATAACCTCCCTGTCTCACTGGAACGTACCAATGCAGAACTCCAGACAAATATGCCCTGAACTTGTACCCTCCATAACCTCCCTGTCTCACTGGAACGTACCAATGCAGAACTCCACACAAATTTGCCCTGTACCTGTACACCTCCATAAACTCTCTGTCACACTGGAAATTGTCAATGCAGAACTACACTCAAATTTGCCCTGAACCTGTACCCTCCGTAACCTCCCTGTCTCACTGGAACGTACCAATGCAGAACTCCACACAAATATGTCCTGAACCTGTACCCCTCCATAACCTCCCTGTCTCACAGGAACGTACCAATGCAGAACTCCACACAAATATGCCCTGAACCTGTACCCCTCCATAACCTCCATGTCTCACTGGAACGTACCAATTCAGAACTCCACACAAATTTGCCCAGAACCTGTACCCCTCCATAACCTCCCTGTCTCACTGGAACGTACCATTGCAGAAGTCCACACAAATGTGCCCTGAACCTGTACCCGTCCATAACCTCATGTCTCACTGGAACGTCCCACTGCAGAACTACACACAAATTTGCCCTGAACCTGTACCCCTCCATAACCTCCCTGTCTCACTGGAACGTACCAATGCAGAACTCCACACAAATATGCCCTGAACCTGTACCCCTCCATAACCTCCCGGACTCACTGGAACGTACTAATGCAGAAGTCCACACAAATGTGCCCTGAACCTGTAACCGTCCATAACCTCATGTCTCACTGGAACGTCCCACTGCAGAACAACACAGAAATTTGCCCTGAACCTGTACCCCTCCATAACCTCCCTGTCTCACTGGAACGTACCAATGCAGAAGTCCACACAAATGTGCCCTGAACCTGTACCCCTCCATAACCTCCCAGTCATACTGGAACGGACCAACGCAGAACTCCACATAAATATACCCTGAACCTATAACCCTCCATAAACTCCCTGTCTCACAGGAACGTACCAATGCAGAACTCCACACAAATATGCCCTGAACGTGTACCCCTCCATAACCTCCCAGTCACACAGGAACGTACCAACGCAGAACTCCAAACAAATATACCCTGAACCTGTACCCCTCCAAAACACCCCTGTCTCACTGGAACGTACCAATGCAGAACTCCACACAAATATGCCCTGAACCTGTACCCTCCATAACCTCCCTGTCTCACTGGAACGTACCAATGCAGAATTCCACACAAAAATGCCCTGAACCTGTACCCCTCCAAAACCTCCCCGTCTCACTGGAACGTACCAATGCAGAATTCCACACAAATATGCCTTGAACCTGTACACGTCCATAAACTCCCTGTCTCACTGGAACGTCCCACTGCAGAATTCCACACAAATATGCCATGTACCGGTACCCTCCATAACCTCCCATTCCCACTGGAAAGTACCAATGCAGAACTCCACTCAAATATGCCCTGAACCTGTACATCCATAACCTCCCTGTCTCACTGGAACGTACCAATGCAGAACTCCAGACAAATATGCCCTGAACTTGTACCCTCCATAACCTCCCTGTCTCACTGGAACGTACCAATGCAGAACTCCACACTAATTTGCCCTGAACCTGTAGACCTCCATAACCTCCCTGTCTCACTGGAACGTACCAATGCAGAAATCCACACAAATATGCCCTGAACCTGTACCCCTCCATAACCTCCCGGTCTCACTGGAACGTACCAATGCAGAAGTCCACACAAATGTGCCCTGAACCTGTACCCGTCCATAACCTCATGTCTCACTGGAACGTCCCACTGCAGAACTCCACACAAATATGCCCTGAACCTGTACCCGTCCATAACCTCATGTCTCACTAGAACGTCCCACTGCAGAAGTCCACACAAATATGCCCTGAACCTGTAACCTCCATAACCTCCCAGTCTCACTGGAACGTACCAATGCAGAATTCCTCACAAATATACACTGAACCTGTACCCACCCAGAACCTCCTTGTCTCACTGGAATGTACCAATGCAGAACTCCACACAAATTTGCCCTGAACCTGTACACCTCCATAAACTCCCTGTCTCACTGGAAATTGCCAATGCAGAACTACACACAAATTTGCCCTGAACCTGTACCCTCCGTAACCTCCCTGTCTCACTGGAACGTACCAATGCAGAACTCCACACAAATATGCCCTGAACCTGTACCCCTCCATAACCTCCCTGTCTCACAGGAACGTACCAATGCAGAACTCCACACAAATATGCCCTGAACCTGTACCCCTCCATAACCTCCATGTCTCACTGGAACGTACCAATTCAGAACTCCACACAAATTTGCCCTGAACCTGTACCCCTCCATAACCTCCCTGTCTCACTGGAACGTACCATTGCAGAAGTCCACACAAATGTGCCCTGAACCTGTACCCGTCCATAACCTCACGTCTCACTGGAACGTCCCAATGCAGAACTACACACAAATTTGCCCTGAACCTGTACCCCTCCATAACCCCGTGTCTCACTGGAACGTACCAATGCAGAACTCCACACAAATATGCCCTGAACCTGTACCCCTCCATAACCTCCCGGTCTCACTGGAACGTACCAATGCAGAAGTCCACACAAATGTGCCCTGAACCTGTAACCGTCCATAACCTCATGTCTCACTGGAACGTCCCACTGCAGAACAACACACAAATTTGCCCTGAACCAGTACCCTCCATAACCTCCCTGTCTCACTGGAACGTACCAATGCAGAACTCCACACTAATTTGCCCTGAACCTGTAGCCCTCCATAACCTCCCTGTCTCACTGGAACTTACCAATGCAGAACTCCACACAAATATGCCCTGAACCTGTACCCCTCCATAACCTCCCGGTCTCACTGGAACGTACCAATGCATAAGTCCACACAAATGTGCCCTGAACCTGTACCCGTCCATAACCTCATGTCTCACTGGAACGTCCCACTGCAGAACTCCACACAAATATGCCCTGAACCTGTACCCTCCATAACTTCCCTGTCTAACTGGAACGTACCAATGCAGAACTCCAAACAAATATGCCCTGAACCTGTACCCCTCCATAAACTCCCAGTCACACTGGAACGTACCAACGCAGTACTCCACACAAATATACCCTGAACCTGTACCCCTCTATAACCTCCCTGTCTCACTGGAACGTACCAATGCAGAACTCCACACAAATATGCCCTGAACCTGTACCCTCCATAAACTCCCTGTCTCACTGGAACGTACCAATGCAGAATTCCACACAAATATGCACTGAACCTGTACCCACCCAGAACCTCCTAGTCTCACTGGAATGTACCAATGCAGAACTCCAGACAAATTTGCCCTGAACCTGTACACCTCCATAAACTCCCTGTCTCACTGGAAATTGCCAATGCAGAACTACACTCAAATTTGCCCTGAACCTGTACCCTCCGTAACCTCCCTGTCTCACTGCAACGTACCAATGCAGAACTCCACACAAATATGCCCTGAACCTGTACCCCTCCATAACCTCCCTGTCTCACAGGAACGTACCAATGCAGAACTCCACACAAATATGCCCTGAACCTGTACCCCTCCATAACCTCCCTGTCTCACTGGAACGTACCAATTCAGAACTCCACACAAATTTGCCCTGAACCTGTACCCCTTCCATAACCTCCCTGTCTCACTGGAACGTACCAATGCAGAACTCCACACAAATATGCCCTGAACCTGTACCCCTCCGTAACCTCCCTGTCTCACTGGAACTTACCAATGCAGAACTCCACACAAATATGCCCTGAACCTGTACCCCTCCATAACCTCCCGGTCTCACTGGAACGTACCAATGCATAAGTCCACACAAATGTGCCCTGAACCTGTACCCGTCCATAACCTCATGTCTCACTGGAACGTCCCACTGCAGAACTCCACACAAATATGCCCTGAACCTGTACCCTCCATAACTTCCCTGTCTAACTGGAACGTACCAATGCAGAACTCCAGACAAATTTGCCCTGAACCTGTACACCTCCATAAACTCCCTGTCTCACTGGAAATTGCCAATGCAGAACTACACTCAAATTTGCCCTGAACCTGTACCCTCCGTAACCTCCCTGTCTCACTGCAACGTACCAATGCAGAACTCCACACAAATATGCCCTGAACCTGTACCCCTCCATAACCTCCCTGTCTCACAGGAACGTACCAATGCAGAACTCCACACAAATATGCCCTGAACCTGTACCCCTCCATAACCTCCCTGTCTCACTGGAACGTACCAATTCAGAACTCCACACAAATTTGCCCTGAACCTGTACCCCTTACATAACCTCCCTGTCTCACTGGAACGTACCAATGCAGAACTCCACACAAATATGCCCTGAACCTGTACCCCTCCGTAACCTCCCGGTCTCACTGGAACGTACCATTGCAGAAGTCCACACAAATGTGCCCTGAACCTGTACCCGTCCATAACCTCATGTCTCACTGGAACGTCCCACTGCAGAACTACACACAAATTTGCCCTGAACCTGTACCCCTCCATAACCTCCCTGTCTCACTGGAACGTACCAATGCAGAGCTCCACACAAATATGCCCTGAACCTGTACCCCTCCATAACCTCCCTGTCTCACTGGAATGTACCAATGCAGAACTCCACACAAATGTGCCCTGAACCTGTACCCGTCCATAACCTCATGTCTCACTGGAACGTACCATTGCAGAGCTCCACACAAATATGCCCTGAACCTGTACCCCTCCATAACCTCCCTGTCTCACTGGAATGTACCATTGCAGAACTCCACACAAATATGCCCTGAACCTGTACCCTCCATAACTTCCCTGTCTCACTGGAACGTACCAATGCAGAACTCCAAACAAATATGCCCTGAACCTGTACCCCTCCATAACCTCCCAGTCACACTGGAACGTACCAACGCAGAACTCCACACAAATATACCCTGAAACTGTACCCCTCCATATCCTCCCTGTCTCACTGGAACGTACCAATGCAGAGCTCCACACAAATATGCCCTGAACCTGTACCCCTCCATAACCTCCCCGTCTCACTGGAACGTACCAATTCAGAATTCCACACAAATATGCCTTGAACCTGTACACGTCCATAAACTCCCTGTCTCACTGGAACGTCCCACTGCAGAATTCCACACAAATATGCCATGTACCGGTACCCTCCATAACCTCCCATTCCCACTGGAAAGTACCAATGCAGAACTCCACTCAAATATGCCCTGAACCTGTACATCCATAACCTCCCTGTCTCACTGGAACGTACCAATGCAGAACTCCAGACAAATATGCCCTGAACTTGTACCCTCCATAACCTCCCTGTCTCACTGGAACGTACCAATGCAGAACTCCACACTAATTTGCCCTGAACCTGTAGACCTCCATAACCTCCCTGTCTCACTGGAACGTACCAATGCAGAAATCCACACAAATATGCCCTGAACCTGTACCCCTCCATAACCTCCCGGTCTCACTGGAACGTACCAATGCAGAAGTCCACACAAATGTGCCCTGAACCTGTACCCGTCCATAACCTCATGTCTCACTGGAACGTCCCACTGCAGAACTCCACACAAATATGCCCTGAACCTGTACCCGTCCATAACCTCATGTCTCACTGGAACGTCCCACTGCAGAAGTCCACACAAATATGCCCTGAACCTGTAACCTCCATAACCTCCCAGTCTCACTGGAACGTACCAATGCAGAATTCCTCACAAATATACACTGAACCTGTACCCACCCAGAACCTCCTTGTCTCACTGGAATGTACCAATGCAGAACTCCACACAAATTTGCCCTGAACCTGTACACCTCCATAAACTCCCTGTCTCACTGGAAATTGCCAATGCAGAACTACACACAAATTTGCCCTGAACCTGTACCCTCCGTAACCTCCCTGTCTCACTGGAACGTACCAATGCAGAACTCCACACAAATATGCCCTGAACCTGTACCCCTCCATAACCTCCCTGTCTCACAGGAACGTACCAATGCAGAACTCCACACAAATATGCCCTGAACCTGTACCCCTCCATAACCTCCATGTCTCACTGGAACGTACCAATTCAGAACTCCACACAAATTTGCCCTGAACCTGTACCCCTCCATAACCTCCCTGTCTCACTGGAACGTACCATTGCAGAAGTCCACACAAATGTGCCCTGAACCTGTACCCGTCCATAACCTCACGTCTCACTGGAACGTCCCACTGCAGAACTACACACAAATTTACCCTGAACCTGTACCCCTCCATAACCCCGTGTCTCACTGGAACGTACCAATGCAGAACTCCACACAAATATGCCCTGAACCTGTACCCCTCCATAACCTCCCGGTCTCACTGGAACGTACCAATGCAGAAGTCCACACAAATGTGCCCTGAACCTGTAACCGTCCATAACCTCATGTCTCACTGGAACGTCCCACTGCAGAACAACACACAAATTTGCCCTGAACCTGTACCCTCCATAACCTCCCTGTCTCACTGGAACGTACCAATGCAGAACTCCACACTAATTTGCCCTGAACCTGTAGCCCTCCATAACCTCCCTGTCTCACTGGAACTTACCAATGCAGAACTCCACACAAATATGCCCTGAACCTGTACCCCTCCATAACCTCCCGGTCTCACTGGAACGTACCAATGCATAAGTCCACACAAATGTGCCCTGAACCTGTACCCGTCCATAACCTCATGTCTCACTGGAACGTCCCACTGCAGAACTCCACACAAATATGCCCTGAACCTGTACCCTCCATAACTTCCCTGTCTAACTGGAACGTACCAATGCAGAACTCCAAACAAATATGCCCTGAACCTGTACCCCTCCATAAACTCCCAGTCACACTGGAACGTACCAACGCAGTACTCCACACAAATATACCCTGAACCTGTACCCCTCTATAACCTCCCTGTCTCACTGGAACGTACCAATGCAGAACTCCACACAAATATGCCCTGAACCTGTACCCTCCATAAACTCCCTGTCTCACTGGAACGTACCAATGCAGAATTCCACACAAATATGCACTGAACCTGTACCCACCCAGAACCTCCTAGTCTCACTGGAATGTACCAATGCAGAACTCCAGACAAATTTGCCCTGAACCTGTACACCTCCATAAACTCCCTGTCTCACTGGAAATTGCCAATGCAGAACTACACTCAAATTTGCCCTGAACCTGTACCCTCCGTAACCTCCCTGTCTCACTGCAACGTACCAATGCAGAACTCCACACAAATATGCCCTGAACCTGTACCCCTCCATAACCTCCCTGTCTCACAGGAACGTACCAATGCAGAACTCCACACAAATATGCCCTGAACCTGTACCCCTCCATAACCTCCCTGTCTCACTGGAACGTACCAATTCAGAACTCCACACAAATTTGCCCTGAACCTGTACCCCTTCCATAACCTCCCTGTCTCACTGGAACGTACCAATGCAGAACTCCACACAAATATGCCCTGAACCTGTACCCCTCCGTAACCTCCCGGTCTCACTGGAACGTACCATTGCAGAAGTCCACACAAATGTGCCCTGAACCTGTACCCGTCCATAACCTCATGTCTCACTGGAACGTCCCACTGCAGAACTACACACAAATTTGCCCTGAACCTGTACCCCTCCATAACCTCCCTGTCTCACTGGAACGTACCAATGCAGAGCTCCACACAAATATGCCCTGAACCTGTACCCCTCCATAACCTCCCTGTCTCACTGGAATGTACCAATGCAGAACTCCACACAAATGTGCCCTGAACCTGTACCCGTCCATAACCTCATGTCTCACTGGAACGTACCATTGCAGAGCTCCACACAAATATGCCCTGAACCTGTACCCCTCCAAAACCCCCCTGTCTCACTGGAACGTACCAATGCAGAACTCCACACAAATATGCCCTGAACCTGTACCCTCCATAACCTCCCTGTCTCACTGGAACGTACCAATGCAGAATTCCACACAAAAATGCCCTGAACCTGTACCCCTCCAAAACCTCCCTGTCTCACTGGAACGTACCAATGCAGAATTCCACACAAATATGCCTTGAACCTGTACACGTCCATAAACTCCCTGTCTCACTGGAACGTCCCACTGCAGAATTCCACACAAATATGCCATGTACCGGTACCCTCCATAACCTCCCATTCCCACTGGAAAGTACCAATGCAGAACTCCACTCAAATATGCCCTGAACCTGTACATCCATAACCTCCCTGTCTCACTGGAACGTACCAATGCAGAACTCCAGACAAATATGCCCTGAACTTGTACCCTCCATAACCTCCCTGTCTCACTGGAACGTACCAATGCAGAACTCCACACAAATTTGCCCTGTACCTGTACACCTCCATAAACTCTCTGTCACACTGGAAATTGTCAATGCAGAACTACACTCAAATTTGCCCTGAACCTGTACCCTCCGTAACCTCCCTGTCTCACTGGAACGTACCAATGCAGAACTCCACACAAATATGTCCTGAACCTGTACCCCTCCATAACCTCCCTGTCTCACAGGAACGTACCAATGCAGAACTCCACACAAATATGCCCTGAACCTGTACCCCTCCATAACCTCCATGTCTCACTGGAACGTACCAATTCAGAACTCCACACAAATTTGCCCAGAACCTGTACCCCTCCATAACCTCCCTGTCTCACTGGAACGTACCATTGCAGAAGTCCACACAAATGTGCCCTGAACCTGTACCCGTCCATAACCTCATGTCTCACTGGAACGTCCCACTGCAGAACTACACACAAATTTGCCCTGAACCTGTACCCCTCCATAACCTCCCTGTCTCACTGGAACGTACCAATGCAGAACTCCACACAAATATGCCCTGAACCTGTACCCCTCCATAACCTCCCGGACTCACTGGAACGTACTAATGCAGAAGTCCACACAAATGTGCCCTGAACCTGTAACCGTCCATAACCTCATGTCTCACTGGAACGTCCCACTGCAGAACAACACAGAAATTTGCCCTGAACCTGTACCCCTCCATAACCTCCCTGTCTCACTGGAACGTACCAATGCAGAAGTCCACACAAATGTGCCCTGAACCTGTACCCCTCCATAACCTCCCAGTCATACTGGAACGGACCAACGCAGAACTCCACATAAATATACCCTGAACCTATAACCCTCCATAAACTCCCTGTCTCACAGGAACGTACCAATGCAGAACTCCACACAAATATGCCCTGAACGTGTACCCCTCCATAACCTCCCAGTCACACAGGAACGTACCAACGCAGAACTCCAAACAAATATACCCTGAACCTGTACCCCTCCAAAACACCCCTGTCTCACTGGAACGTACCAATGCAGAACTCCACACAAATATGCCCTGAACCTGTACCCTCCATAACCTCCCTGTCTCACTGGAACGTACCAATGCAGAATTCCACACAAAAATGCCCTGAACCTGTACCCCTCCAAAACCTCCCCGTCTCACTGGAACGTACCAATGCAGAATTCCACACAAATATGCCTTGAACCTGTACACGTCCATAAACTCCCTGTCTCACTGGAACGTCCCACTGCAGAATTCCACACAAATATGCCATGTACCGGTACCCTCCATAACCTCCCATTCCCACTGGAAAGTACCAATGCAGAACTCCACTCAAATATGCCCTGAACCTGTACATCCATAACCTCCCTGTCTCACTGGAACGTACCAATGCAGAACTCCAGACAAATATGCCCTGAACTTGTACCCTCCATAACCTCCCTGTCTCACTGGAACGTACCAATGCAGAACTCCACACTAATTTGCCCTGAACCTGTAGACCTCCATAACCTCCCTGTCTCACTGGAACGTACCAATGCAGAAATCCACACAAATATGCCCTGAACCTGTACCCCTCCATAACCTCCCGGTCTCACTGGAACGTACCAATGCAGAAGTCCACACAAATGTGCCCTGAACCTGTACCCGTCCATAACCTCATGTCTCACTGGAACGTCCCACTGCAGAACTCCACACAAATATGCCCTGAACCTGTACCCGTCCATAACCTCATGTCTCACTAGAACGTCCCACTGCAGAAGTCCACACAAATATGCCCTGAACCTGTAACCTCCATAACCTCCCAGTCTCACTGGAACGTACCAATGCAGAATTCCTCACAAATATACACTGAACCTGTACCCACCCAGAACCTCCTTGTCTCACTGGAATGTACCAATGCAGAACTCCACACAAATTTGCCCTGAACCTGTACACCTCCATAAACTCCCTGTCTCACTGGAAATTGCCAATGCAGAACTACACACAAATTTGCCCTGAACCTGTACCCTCCGTAACCTCCCTGTCTCACTGGAACGTACCAATGCAGAACTCCACACAAATATGCCCTGAACCTGTACCCCTCCATAACCTCCCTGTCTCACAGGAACGTACCAATGCAGAACTCCACACAAATATGCCCTGAACCTGTACCCCTCCATAACCTCCATGTCTCACTGGAACGTACCAATTCAGAACTCCACACAAATTTGCCCTGAACCTGTACCCCTCCATAACCTCCCTGTCTCACTGGAACGTACCATTGCAGAAGTCCACACAAATGTGCCCTGAACCTGTACCCGTCCATAACCTCACGTCTCACTGGAACGTCCCAATGCAGAACTACACACAAATTTGCCCTGAACCTGTACCCCTCCATAACCCCGTGTCTCACTGGAACGTACCAATGCAGAACTCCACACAAATATGCCCTGAACCTGTACCCCTCCATAACCTCCCGGTCTCACTGGAACGTACCAATGCAGAAGTCCACACAAATGTGCCCTGAACCTGTAACCGTCCATAACCTCATGTCTCACTGGAACGTCCCACTGCAGAACAACACACAAATTTGCCCTGAACCAGTACCCTCCATAACCTCCCTGTCTCACTGGAACGTACCAATGCAGAACTCCACACTAATTTGCCCTGAACCTGTAGCCCTCCATAACCTCCCTGTCTCACTGGAACTTACCAATGCAGAACTCCACACAAATATGCCCTGAACCTGTACCCCTCCATAACCTCCCGGTCTCACTGGAACGTACCAATGCATAAGTCCACACAAATGTGCCCTGAACCTGTACCCGTCCATAACCTCATGTCTCACTGGAACGTCCCACTGCAGAACTCCACACAAATATGCCCTGAACCTGTACCCTCCATAACTTCCCTGTCTAACTGGAACGTACCAATGCAGAACTCCAAACAAATATGCCCTGAACCTGTACCCCTCCATAAACTCCCAGTCACACTGGAACGTACCAACGCAGTACTCCACACAAATATACCCTGAACCTGTACCCCTCTATAACCTCCCTGTCTCACTGGAACGTACCAATGCAGAACTCCACACAAATATGCCCTGAACCTGTACCCTCCATAAACTCCCTGTCTCACTGGAACGTACCAATGCAGAATTCCACACAAATATGCACTGAACCTGTACCCACCCAGAACCTCCTAGTCTCACTGGAATGTACCAATGCAGAACTCCAGACAAATTTGCCCTGAACCTGTACACCTCCATAAACTCCCTGTCTCACTGGAAATTGCCAATGCAGAACTACACTCAAATTTGCCCTGAACCTGTACCCTCCGTAACCTCCCTGTCTCACTGCAACGTACCAATGCAGAACTCCACACAAATATGCCCTGAACCTGTACCCCTCCATAACCTCCCTGTCTCACAGGAACGTACCAATGCAGAACTCCACACAAATATGCCCTGAACCTGTACCCCTCCATAACCTCCCTGTCTCACTGGAACGTACCAATTCAGAACTCCACACAAATTTGCCCTGAACCTGTACCCCTTCCATAACCTCCCTGTCTCACTGGAACGTACCAATGCAGAACTCCACACAAATATGCCCTGAACCTGTACCCCTCCGTAACCTCCCGGTCTCACTGGAACGTACCATTGCAGAAGTCCACACAAATGTGCCCTGAACCTGTACCCGTCCATAACCTCATGTCTCACTGGAACGTCCCACTGCAGAACTACACACAAATTTGCCCTGAACCTGTACCCCTCCATAACCTCCCTGTCTCACTGGAACGTACCAATGCAGAGCTCCACACAAATATGCCCTGAACCTGTACCCCTCCATAACCTCCCTGTCTCACTGGAATGTACCAATGCAGAACTCCACACAAATGTGCCCTGAACCTGTACCCGTCCATAACCTCATGTCTCACTGGAACGTACCATTGCAGAGCTCCACACAAATATGCCCTGAACCTGTACCCCTCCAAAACCCCCCTGTCTCACTGGAACGTACCAATGCAGAACTCCACACAAATATGCCCTGAACCTGTACCCTCCATAACCTCCCTGTCTCACTGGAACGTACCAATGCAGAATTCCACACAAAAATGCCCTGAACCTGTACCCCTCCAAAACCTCCCTGTCTCACTGGAACGTACCAATGCAGAATTCCACACAAATATGCCTTGAACCTGTACACGTCCATAAACTCCCTGTCTCACTGGAACGTCCCACTGCAGAATTCCACACAAATATGCCATGTACCGGTACCCTCCATAACCTCCCATTCCCACTGGAAAGTACCAATGCAGAACTCCACTCAAATATGCCCTGAACCTGTACATCCATAACCTCCCTGTCTCACTGGAACGTACCAATGCAGAACTCCAGACAAATATGCCCTGAACTTGTACCCTCCATAACCTCCCTGTCTCACTGGAACGTACCAATGCAGAACTCCACACAAATTTGCCCTGTACCTGTACACCTCCATAAACTCTCTGTCACACTGGAAATTGTCAATGCAGAACTACACTCAAATTTGCCCTGAACCTGTACCCTCCGTAACCTCCCTGTCTCACTGGAACGTACCAATGCAGAACTCCACACAAATATGTCCTGAACCTGTACCCCTCCATAACCTCCCTGTCTCACAGGAACGTACCAATGCAGAACTCCACACAAATATGCCCTGAACCTGTACCCCTCCATAACCTCCATGTCTCACTGGAACGTACCAATTCAGAACTCCACACAAATTTGCCCAGAACCTGTACCCCTCCATAACCTCCCTGTCTCACTGGAACGTACCATTGCAGAAGTCCACACAAATGTGCCCTGAACCTGTACCCGTCCATAACCTCATGTCTCACTGGAACGTCCCACTGCAGAACTACACACAAATTTGCCCTGAACCTGTACCCCTCCATAACCTCCCTGTCTCACTGGAACGTACCAATGCAGAACTCCACACAAATATGCCCTGAACCTGTACCCCTCCATAACCTCCCGGACTCACTGGAACGTACTAATGCAGAAGTCCACACAAATGTGCCCTGAACCTGTAACCGTCCATAACCTCATGTCTCACTGGAACGTCCCACTGCAGAACAACACAGAAATTTGCCCTGAACCTGTACCCCTCCATAACCTCCCTGTCTCACTGGAACGTACCAATGCAGAAGTCCACACAAATGTGCCCTGAACCTGTACCCCTCCATAACCTCCCAGTCATACTGGAACGGACCAACGCAGAACTCCACATAAATATACCCTGAACCTATAACCCTCCATAAACTCCCTGTCTCACAGGAACGTACCAATGCAGAACTCCACACAAATATGCCCTGAACGTGTACCCCTCCATAACCTCCCAGTCACACAGGAACGTACCAACGCAGAACTACAAACAAATATACCCTGAACCTGTACCCCTCCAAAACACCCCTGTCTCACTGGAACGTACCAATGCAGAACTCCACACAAATATGCCCTGAACCTGTACCCTCCATAACCTCCCTGTCTCACTGGAACGTACCAATGCAGAATTCCACACAAAAATGCCCTGAACCTGTACCCCTCCAAAACCTCCCCGTCTCACTGGAACGTACCAATGCAGAATTCCACACAAATATGCCTTGAACCTGTACACGTCCATAAACTCCCTGTCTCACTGGAACGTCCCACTGCAGAATTCCACACAAATATGCCATGTACCGGTACCCTCCATAACCTCCCATTCCCACTGGAAAGTACCAATGCAGAACTCCACTCAAATATGCCCTGAACCTGTACATCCATAACCTCCCTGTCTCACTGGAACGTACCAATGCAGAACTCCAGACAAATATGCCCTGAACTTGTACCCTCCATAACCTCCCTGTCTCACTGGAACGTACCAATGCAGAACTCCACACTAATTTGCCCTGAACCTGTAGACCTCCATAACCTCCCTGTCTCACTGGAACGTACCAATGCAGAAATCCACACAAATATGCCCTGAACCTGTACCCCTCCATAACCTCCCGGTCTCACTGGAACGTACCAATGCAGAAGTCCACACAAATGTGCCCTGAACCTGTACCCGTCCATAACCTCATGTCTCACTGGAACGTCCCACTGCAGAACTCCACACAAATATGCCCTGAACCTGTACCCGTCCATAACCTCATGTCTCACTAGAACGTCCCACTGCAGAAGTCCACACAAATATGCCCTGAACCTGTAACCTCCATAACCTCCCAGTCTCACTGGAACGTACCAATGCAGAATTCCTCACAAATATACACTGAACCTGTACCCACCCAGAACCTCCTTGTCTCACTGGAATGTACCAATGCAGAACTCCACACAAATTTGCCCTGAACCTGTACACCTCCATAAACTCCCTGTCTCACTGGAAATTGCCAATGCAGAACTACACACAAATTTGCCCTGAACCTGTACCCTCCGTAACCTCCCTGTCTCACTGGAACGTACCAATGCAGAACTCCACACAAATATGCCCTGAACCTGTACCCCTCCATAACCTCCCTGTCTCACAGGAACGTACCAATGCAGAACTCCACACAAATATGCCCTGAACCTGTACCCCTCCATAACCTCCATGTCTCACTGGAACGTACCAATTCAGAACTCCACACAAATTTGCCCTGAACCTGTACCCCTCCATAACCTCCCTGTCTCACTGGAACGTACCATTGCAGAAGTCCACACAAATGTGCCCTGAACCTGTACCCGTCCATAACCTCACGTCTCACTGGAACGTCCCAATGCAGAACTACACACAAATTTGCCCTGAACCTGTACCCCTCCATAACCCCGTGTCTCACTGGAACGTACCAATGCAGAACTCCACACAAATATGCCCTGAACCTGTACCCCTCCATAACCTCCCGGTCTCACTGGAACGTACCAATGCAGAAGTCCACACAAATGTGCCCTGAACCTGTAACCGTCCATAACCTCATGTCTCACTGGAACGTCCCACTGCAGAACAACACACAAATTTGCCCTGAACCAGTACCCTCCATAACCTCCCTGTCTCACTGGAACGTACCAATGCAGAACTCCACACTAATTTGCCCTGAACCTGTAGCCCTCCATAACCTCCCTGTCTCACTGGAACTTACCAATGCAGAACTCCACACAAATATGCCCTGAACCTGTACCCCTCCATAACCTCCCGGTCTCACTGGAACGTACCAATGCATAAGTCCACACAAATGTGCCCTGAACCTGTACCCGTCCATAACCTCATGTCTCACTGGAACGTCCCACTGCAGAACTCCACACAAATATGCCCTGAACCTGTACCCTCCATAACTTCCCTGTCTAACTGGAACGTACCAATGCAGAACTCCAAACAAATATGCCCTGAACCTGTACCCCTCCATAAACTCCCAGTCACACTGGAACGTACCAACGCAGTACTCCACACAAATATACCCTGAACCTGTACCCCTCTATAACCTCCCTGTCTCACTGGAACGTACCAATGCAGAACTCCACACAAATATGCCCTGAACCTGTACCCTCCATAAACTCCCTGTCTCACTGGAACGTACCAATGCAGAATTCCACACAAATATGCACTGAACCTGTACCCACCCAGAACCTCCTAGTCTCCCTGGAATGTACCAATGCAGAACTCCAGACAAATTTGCCCTGAACCTGTACACCTCCATAAACTCCCTGTCTCACTGGAAATTGCCAATGCAGAACTACACTCAAATTTGCCCTGAACCTGTACCCTCCGTAACCTCCCTGTCTCACTGCAACGTACCAATGCAGAACTCCACACAAATATGCCCTGAACCTGTACCCCTCCATAACCTCCCTGTCTCACAGGAACGTACCAATGCAGAACTCCACACAAATATGCCCTGAACCTGTACCCCTCCATAACCTCCCTGTCTCACTGGAACGTACCAATTCAGAACTCCACACAAATTTGCCCTGAACCTGTACCCCTTCCATAACCTCCCTGTCTCACTGGAACGTACCAATGCAGAACTCCACACAAATATGCCCTGAACCTGTACCCCTCCGTAACCTCCCGGTCTCACTGGAACGTACCATTGCAGAAGTCCACACAAATGTGCCCTGAACCTGTACCCGTCCATAACCTCATGTCTCACTGGAACGTCCCACTGCAGAACTACACACAAATTTGCCCTGAACCTGTACCCCTCCATAACCTCCCTGTCTCACTGGAACGTACCAATGCAGAGCTCCACACAAATATGCCCTGAACCTGTACCCCTCCATAACCTCCCTGTCTCACTGGAATGTACCAATGCAGAACTCCACACAAATGTGCCCTGAACCTGTACCCGTCCATAACCTCATGTCTCACTGGAACGTACCATTGCAGAGCTCCACACAAATATGCCCTGAACCTGTACCCCTCCATAACCTCCCTGTCTCACTGGAATGTACCATTGCAGAACTCCACACAAATATGCCCTGAACCTGTACCCTCCATAACTTCCCTGTCTCACTGGAACGTACCAATGCAGAACTCCAAACAAATATGCCCTGAACCTGTACCCCTCCATAACCTCCCAGTCACACTGGAACGTACCAACGCAGAACTCCACACAAATATACCCTGAAACTGTACCCCTCCATATCCTCCCTGTCTCACTGGAACGTACCAATGCAGAGCTCCACACAAATATGCCCTGAACCTGTACCCCTCCATAACCTCCCCGTCTCACTGGAACGTACCAATGCAGAATTCCACACAAATATGCCTTGAACCTGTACACGTCCATAAACTCCCTGTCTCACTGGAACGTCCCACTGCAGAATTCCACACAAATATGCCATGTACCGGTACCCTCCATAACCTCCCATTCCCACTCGAAAGTACCAATGCAGAACTCCACTCAAATATGCCCTGAACCTGTACATCCATAAACTCCCTGTCTCACTGGAACGTACCAATGCAGAACTCCAGACAAATATGCCCTGAACTTGTACCCTCCATAACCTCCCTGTCTCACTGGAACGTACCAATGCAGAACTCCACACTAATTTGCCCTGAACCTGTAGACCTCCATAACCTCCCTGTCTCACTGGAACGTACCAATGCAGAAATCCACACAAATATGCCCTGAACCTGTACCCCTCCATAACCTCCCGGTCTCACTGGAACGTACCAATGCAGAAGTCCACACAAATGTGCCCTGAACCTGTACCCGTCCATAACCTCATGTCTCACTGGAACGTCCCACTGCAGAACTCCACACAAATATGCCCTGAACCTGTACCCGTCCATAACCTCATGTCTCACTGGAACGTCCCACTGCAGAAGTCCACACAAATATGCCCTGAACCTGTAACCTCCATAACCTCCCAGTCTCACTGGAACGTACCAATGCAGAATTCCTCACAAATATACACTGAACCTGTACCCACCCAGAACCTCCTTGTCTCACTGGAATGTACCAATGCAGAACTCCACACAAATTTGCCCTGAACCTGTACACCTCCATAAACTCCCTGTCTCACTGGAAATTGCCAATGCAGAACTACACACAAATTTGCCCTGAACCTGTACCCTCCGTAACCTCCCTGTCTCACTGGAACGTACCAATGCAGAACTCCACACAAATATGCCCTGAACCTGTACCCCTCCATAACCTCCCTGTCTCACAGGAACGTACCAATGCAGAACTCCACACAAATATGCCCTGAACCTGTACCCCTCCATAACCTCCATGTCTCACTGGAACGTACCAATTCAGAACTCCACACAAATTTGCCCTGAACCTGTACCCCTCCATAACCTCCCTGTCTCACTGGAACGTACCATTGCAGAAGTCCACACAAATGTGCCCTGAACCTGTACCCGTCCATAACCTCACGTCTCACTGGAACGTCCCACTGCAGAACTACACACAAATTTACCCTGAACCTGTACCCCTCCATAACCCCGTGTCTCACTGGAACGTACCAATGCAGAACTCCACACAAATATGCCCTGAACCTGTACCCCTCCATAACCTCCCGGTCTCACTGGAACGTACCAATGCAGAAGTCCACACAAATGTGCCCTGAACCTGTAACCGTCCATAACCTCATGTCTCACTGGAACGTCCCACTGCAGAACAACACACAAATTTGCCCTGAACCTGTACCCTCCATAACCTCCCTGTCTCACTGGAACGTACCAATGCAGAACTCCACACTAATTTGCCCTGAACCTGTAGCCCTCCATAACCTCCCTGTCTCACTGGAACTTACCAATGCAGAACTCCACACAAATATGCCCTGAACCTGTACCCCTCCATAACCTCCCGGTCTCACTGGAACGTACCAATGCATAAGTCCACACAAATGTGCCCTGAACCTGTACCCGTCCATAACCTCATGTCTCACTGGAACGTCCCACTGCAGAACTCCACACAAATATGCCCTGAACCTGTACCCTCCATAACTTCCCTGTCTAACTGGAACGTACCAATGCAGAACTCCAAACAAATATGCCCTGAACCTGTACCCCTCCATAAACTCCCAGTCACACTGGAACGTACCAACGCAGTACTCCACACAAATATACCCTGAACCTGTACCCCTCTATAACCTCCCTGTCTCACTGGAACGTACCAATGCAGAACTCCACACAAATATGCCCTGAACCTGTACCCTCCATAAACTCCCTGTCTCACTGGAACGTACCAATGCAGAATTCCACACAAATATGCACTGAACCTGTACCCACCCAGAACCTCCTAGTCTCACTGGAATGTACCAATGCAGAACTCCAGACAAATTTGCCCTGAACCTGTACACCTCCATAAACTCCCTGTCTCACTGGAAATTGCCAATGCAGAACTACACTCAAATTTGCCCTGAACCTGTACCCTCCGTAACCTCCCTGTCTCACTGCAACGTACCAATGCAGAACTCCACACAAATATGCCCTGAACCTGTACCCCTCCATAACCTCCCTGTCTCACAGGAACGTACCAATGCAGAACTCCACACAAATATGCCCTGAACCTGTACCCCTCCATAACCTCCCTGTCTCACTGGAACGTACCAATTCAGAACTCCACACAAATTTGCCCTGAACCTGTACCCCTTCCATAACCTCCCTGTCTCACTGGAACGTACCAATGCAGAACTCCACACAAATATGCCCTGAACCTGTACCCCTCCGTAACCTCCCGGTCTCACTGGAACGTACCATTGCAGAAGTCCACACAAATGTGCCCTGAACCTGTACCCGTCCATAACCTCATGTCTCACTGGAACGTCCCACTGCAGAACTACACACAAATTTGCCCTGAACCTGTACCCCTCCATAACCTCCCTGTCTCACTGGAACGTACCAATGCAGAGCTCCACACAAATATGCCCTGAACCTGTACCCCTCCATAACCTCCCTGTCTCACTGGAATATACCAATGCAGAACTCCACACAAATGTGCCCTGAACCTGTACCCGTCCATAACCTCATGTCTCACTGGAACGTACCATTGCAGAGCTCCACACAAATATGCCCTGAACCTGTACCCCTCCATAACCTCCCTGTCTCACTGGAATGTACCATTGCAGAACTCCACACAAATATGCCCTGAACCTGTACCCTCCATAACTTCCCTGTCTCACTGGAACGTACCAATGCAGAACTCCAAACAAATATGCCCTGAACCTGTACCCCTCCATAACCTCCCAGTCACACTGGAACGTACCAACGCAGAACTCCACACAAATATACCCTGAAACTGTACCCCTCCATATCCTCCCTGTCTCACTGGAACGTACCAATGCAGAGCTCCACACAAATATGCCCTGAACCTGTACCCCTCCATAACCTCCCTGTCACACTGGAAAGTACCACTGCAGAACTCCACACAAATATGCCCTGAACCTGTACACATCCATAACCTCCTTGTCTCACTGGAACGTACCAATGCAGAACTCCACACAAATATGCCCTGAACTTGTACCCTCCATAACCTCCCTGTCTCACTGGAACGTACCAATGCAGAACTCCACACAAATTTGCCCTGAACCTGTACCCCTCCAAAACCTCCCTGTCTCACTGAAACGTACCAATGCAGAACTCCACACAAATATGCCCTGAACCTGTACCCATCCATAACCTCCCGGTCTCACTGGAACGTACCAATGCAGAAGTCCACACAAATGTGCCCTGAACCTGAACCCGTCCATAACCTCATGTCTCACTGTAACGTCCCACTGCAGAACTCCAAACAAATATGCCCTGAACCAGTACCCCTCCATAACCTCCCAGTCACACAGGAACGTACCAACGCAGAACTCCACACAAATATACCCTGAACCTGTACCCCTCCATAACCACCCTGTCTCACTGGAACGTACCAATGCAGAACTCCACTCAAATTTGCCCTGAACCTGTACCCTCCATAACCTCCCTGTCTCACTGGATCGTACCAATGCAGAATTCCACACAAATATGCCCTGAACCTGTACCCACCCATAAGCTCACTGTCTCACTGGAACGTACCACTGCAGAACTCCACAGAAATATGCCCTGAAGCTGTACCCTCCATAAACTCCCTGTCTCACTGGAACGTACCAATGCAGAATTCCACACAAATATGCCCTGAACCTGTACCCACCCATAAGCTCACTGTCTCACTGGAACGTACCACTGCAGAACTCCACAGAAATATGCCCTGAACCTGTACCCGTCCATAACCTCATGTCTCACTGGAACGTTCCACTGCAGAACTACACACAAATTTGCCCTGAACCTGTACCCCTCCATAACCTCCCTGTCTAACTGGAACGTACCAATGCAGAGCTCCACACAAATATGCCCTGAACCTGTACCCCTCCATAACCTCCCTGTCTCACTGGAATGTACCAATGCAGAACTCCACACAAATATGCCCTGAACCTGTACCCATCCATAACCTCCCGGTCTCACTGGAACGTACCAATGCAGAAGTCCACACAAATGTGCCCTGAACCTGAACCCTTCCATAACCTCATGTCTCACTGTAACGTCCCACTGCAGAACTCCAAACAAATATGCCCTGAACCAGTACCCCTCCATAACCTCCCATCACACTGGAACGTACCGACGCAGAACTCCACACAAATATACCCTGAACCTGTACCCCTCCATAACATCCCTGTCTCACTGGAACGTACCAATGCAGAACTCCACTCAAATTTGCCCTGAACCTGTACCCTCCATAACCTCCCTGTCTCACTGGAACGTCCCACTGCAGAACAACACACAAATTTGCCCTGAACCTGTACCCCTCCATAACCTCCCTGTCTCAGTGGAACGTACCAATGCAGAGCTCCACACAAATATGCCCTGAACCTGTACCCCTCCATACCCTCCCTGTCTCACTGGAACGTACCAATGCAGAATTCCACACAAATATGCCCTGAACCTGTACCCCACCATAACCTCCCTGTCTCACAGGAACGTACCAATGCAGAACTCCAGACAAATATGCCCTGAACCTGTACCCCTCCATAACCTCACTGTCTCACTGGAACGTACCAATTCAGAACTCCACACAAATTTGCCCTGAACCTGTACCCCTCCATAACATCCCTGCCTCACTGGAACGTACCAATGCAGAACTCCACACAAATATGCCCTGAACCTGTACCCCTCCGTAACCTCCCGGTCTCACTGGAACGTACCATTGCAGAAGTCCACACAAATGTGCCCTGAACCTGTACCCGTCCATAACCTCATGTCTCACTGGAACGTCCCACTGCAGAACTACACACAAATTTGCCCTGAACCTGTACCCCTCCATAACCTCCCTGTCTCACTGGAACGTACCAATGCAGAGCTCCACACAAATATGCCCTGAACCTATAACCCTCCATAACCTCCCTGTCTCACAGGAACGTACCAATGCAGAACTCCACACAAATATGCCCTGAACGTGTACCCCTCCATAACCTCCCAGTCACACAGGAACGTACCAACGCAGAACTCCAAACAAATATACCCTGAACCTGTACCCCTCCAAAACCCCCCTGTCTCACTGGAACGTACCAATGCAGAACTCCACACAAATATGCCCTGAACCTGTACCCTCCATAACCTCCCTGTCTCACTGGAACGTACCAATGCAGAATTCCACACAAAAATGCCCTGAACCTGTACCCCTCCAAAACCTCCCTGTCTCACTGGAACGTACCAATGCAGAATTCCACACAAATATGCCTTGAACCTGTACACGTCCATAAACTCCCTGTCTCACTGGAACGTCCCACTGCAGAATTCCACACAAATATGCCATGTACCGGTACCCTCCATAACCTCCCATTCCCACTGGAAAGTACCAATGCAGAACTCCACTCAAATATGCCCTGAACCTGTACATCCATAACCTCCCTGTCTCACTGGAACGTACCAATGCAGAACTCCAGACAAATATGCCCTGAACTTGTACCCTCCATAACCTCCCTGTCTCACTGGAACGTACCAATGCAGAACTCCACACAAATTTGCCCTGTACATGTACACCTCCATAAACTCTCTGTCTCACTGGAAATTGTCAATGCAGAACTACACTCAAATTTGCCCTGAACCTGTACCCTCCGTAACCTCCCTGTCTCACTGGAACGTACCAATGCAGAACTCCACACAAATATGTCCTGAACCTGTACCCCTCCGTAACCTCCCTGTCTCACAGGAACGTACCAATGCAGAACTCCACACAAATATGCCCTGAACCTGTACCCCTCCATAACCTCCATGTCTCACTGGAACGTACCAATTCAGAACTCCACACAAATTTGCCCAGAACCTGTACCCCTCCATAACCTCCCTGTCTCACTGGAACGTACCATTGCAGAAGTCCACACAAATGTGCCCTGAACCTGTACCCGTCCATAACCTCATGTCTCACTTGAACGTCCCACTGCAGAACTACACACAAATTTCCCCTGAACCTGTACCCCTCCATAACCTCCCTGTCTCACTGGAACGTACCAATGCAGAACTCCACACAAATATGCCCTGAACCTGTACCCCTCCATAACCTACCGGACTCACTGGAACGTACTAATGCAGAAGTCCACACAAATGTGCCCTGAACCTGTAACCGTCCATAACCTCATGTCTCACTGGAACGTCCCACTGCAGAACAACACAGAAATTTGCCCTGAACCTGTACCCCTCCATAACCCCTCTGTCTCACTGGAACGTACCAATGCAGAAGTCCACACAAATGTGCCCTGAACCTGTACCCCTCCATAACCTCCCAGTCATACTGGAACGGACCAACGCAGAACTCCACATAAATATACCCTGAACCTATAACCCTCCATAACCTCCCTGTCTCACAGGAACGTACCAATGCAGAACTCCACACAAATATGCCCTGAACGTGTACCCCTCCATAACCTCCCAGTCACACAGGAACGTACCAACACAGAACTCCAAACAAATATACCCTGAACCTGTACCCCTCCAAAACACCCCTGTCTCACTGGAACGTACCAATGCAGAACTCCACACAAATATGCCCTGAACCTGTACCCTCCATAACCTCCCTGTCTCACTGGAACGTACCAATGCAGAATTCCACACAAAAATGCCCTGAACCTGTACCCCTCCAAAACCTCCCCGTCTCACTGGAACGTACCAATGCAGAATTCCACACAAATATGCCTTGAACCTGTACACGTCCATAAACTCCCTGTCTCACTGGAACGTCCCACTGCAGAATTCCACACAAATATGCCATGTACCGGTACCCTCCATAACCTCCCATTCCCACTGGAAAGTACCAATGCAGAACTCCACTCAAATATGCCCTGAACCTGTACATCCATAACCTCCCTGTCTCACTGGAACGTACCAATGCAGAACTCCAGACAAATATGCCCTGAACTTGTACTCTCCATAACCTCCCTGTCTCACTGGAACGTACCAATGCAGAGCTCCACACAAATATGCCCTGAACCTGTACCCCTCCATAACCTCCCGGTCTCACTGGAACGTACCAATGCAGAAGTCCACACAAATGTGCCCTGAACCTGTACCCGTCCATAACCTCATGTCTCACTGGAACGTCCCACTGCAGAACTCCACACAAATATGCCCTGAACCTGTACCCTCAATAACCTCCATGTCTCACTGGAACGTACCAATTCAGAACTCCACACAAATTTGCCCAGAACCTGTACCCCTCCATAACCTCCCTGTCTCACTGGAACGTACCATTGCAGAAGTCCACACAAATGTGCCCTGAACCTGTACCCGTCCATAACCTCATGTCTCACTGGAACGTCCCACTGCAGAACTACACACAAATTTCCCCTGAACCTGTACCCCTCCATAACCTCCCTGTCTCACTGGAACGTACCAATGCAGAACTCCACACAAATATGCCCTGAACCTGTACCCCTCCATAACCTCCCGGACTCACTGGAACGTACTAATGCAGAAGTCCACACAAATGTGCCCTGAACCTGTAACCGTCCATAACCTCATGTCTCACTGGAACGTACCAATGCAGAAGTCCACACAAATGTGCCCTGAACCTGTACCCCTCCATAACCTCCCAGTCATACTGGAACGGACCAACGCAGAACTCCACATAAATATACCCTGAACCTATAACCCTCCATAACCTCCCTGTCTCACAGGAACGTACCAATGCAGAACTCCACACAAATATGCCCTGAACGTGTACCCCTCCATAACCTCCCAGTCACACAGGAACGTACCAACGCAGAACTCCAAACAAATATACCCTGAACCTGTACCCCTCCAAAACACCCCTGTCTCACTGGAACGTACAAATGCAGAACTCCACACAAATATGCCCTGAACCTGTACCCTCCATAACCTCCCTGTCTCACTGGAACGTACCAATGCAGAATTCCACACAAAAATGCCCTGAACCTGTACCCCTCCAAAACCTCCCCGTCTCACTGGAACGTCCCACTGCAGAATTCCACACAAATATGCCATGTACCGGTACCCTCCATAACCTCCCATTCCCACTGGAAAGTACCAATGCAGAACTCCACTCAAATATGCCCTGAACCTGTACATCCATAAACTCCCTGTCTCACTGGAACGTACCAATGCAGAACTCCAGACAAATATGCCCTGAACTTGTACCCTCCATAACCTCCCTGTCTCACTGGAACGTACCAATGCAGAACTCCACACTAATTTGCCCTGAACCTGTAGACCTCCATAACCTCCCTGTCTCACTGGAACGTACCAATGCAGAGCTCCACACAAATATGCCCTGAACCTGTACCCCTCCATAACCTCCCGGTCTCACTGGAACGTACCAATGCAGAAGTCCACACAAATGTGCCCTGAACCTGTACCCGTCCATAACCTCATGTCTCACTGGAACGTCCCACTGCAGAACTCCACACAAATATGCCCTGAACCTGTACCCTCAATAACTTCCCTGTCTAACTGGAACGTACCAATGCAGAACTCCAAACAAATAGGCCCTGAACCTGTACCCCTCCATAACCTCCCAGTCACACTGGAACGTACCAACGCAGTACTCCACACAAATATACCCTGAACCTGTACCCCTCTATAACCTCCCTGTCTCACTGGAACGTACCAATGCAGAAGTCCACACAAATATGCCCTGAACCTGTACGCTCCATAACCTCCCAGTCTCACTGGAACGTACCAATGCAGAATTCCACACAAATATACACTGAACCTGTACCCACCCAGAACCTCCTTGTCTCACTGGAACGTACCAATGCAGAACTCCACACAAATATGCCCTGAACCTGTACCCTCCATAACCTCCCTGTCTCACTGGAACGTACCAATGCAGAATTCCACACAAAAATGCCCTGAACCTGTACCCCTCCAAAACCTCCCCGTCTCACTGGAACGTCCCACTGCAGAATTCCACACAAATATGCCATGTACCGGTACCCTCCATAACCTCCCATTCCCACTGGAAGGTACCAATGCAGAACTCCACTCAAATATGCCCTGAACCTGTACATCCATAACCTCCCTGTCTCACTGGAACGTACCAATGCAGAACTCCAGACAAATATGCCCTGAACTTGTACCCTCCATAACCTCCCTGTCTCACTGGAACGTACCAATGCAGAACTCCACACTAATTTGCCCTGAACCTGTAGACCTCCATAACCTCCCTGTCTCACTGGAACGTACCAATGCAGAGCTCCACACAAATATGCCCTGAACCTGTACCCCTCCATAACCTCCCGGTCTCACTGGAACGTACCAATGCAGAAGTCCACACAAATGTGCCCTGAACCTGTACCCGTCCATAACCTCATGTCTCACTGGAACGTCCCACTGCAGAACTCCACACAAATATGCCCTGAACCTGTACCCTCAATAACTTCCCTGTCTAACTGGAACGTACCAATGCAGAACTCCAAACAAATAGGCCCTGAACCTGTACCCCTCCATAACCTCCCAGTCACACTGGAACGTACCAACGCAGTACTCCACACAAATATACCCTGAACCTGTACCCCTCTATAACCTCCCTGTCTCACTGGAACGTACCAATGCAGAAGTCCACACAAATATGCCCTGAACCTGTACGCTCCATAACCTCCCAGTCTCACTGGAACGTACCAATGCAGAATTCCACACAAATATACACTGAACCTGTACCCACCCAGAACCTCCTTGTCTCACTGGAATGTACCAATGCAGAACTCCACACAAATTTGCCCTGAACCTGTACACCTCCATAAACTCCCTATCTCACTGGAAATTGCCAATGCAGAACTACACACAAATTTGACCTGAACCTGTACCCCTCCATAACCTCATGTCTCACTGGAACGTCCCACTGCAGAACTCCACACAAATATGCCCTGAACCTGTACCCTCAATAACTTCCCTGTCTAACTGGAACGTACCAATGCAGAACTCCAAACAAATAGGCCCTGAACCTGTACCCCTCCATAACCTCCCAGTCACACTGGAACGTACCAACGCAGTACTCCACACAAATATACCCTGAACCTGTACCCCTCTATAACCTCCCTGTCTCACTGGAACGTACCAATGCAGAAGTCCACACAAATATGCCCTGAACCTGTACCCTCCATAACCTCCCAGTCTCACTGGAACGTACCAATGCAGAATTCCACACAAATATACACTGAACCTGTACCCACCCAGAACCTCCTTGTCTCACTGGAATGTACCAATGCAGAACTCCACACAAATTTGCCCTGAACCTGTACACCTCCATAAACTCCCTGTCTCACTGGAACGTACCAATGCAGAACTCCACACAAATATGCCCTGAACCTGTACCCCTCCATAACCTCCCTGTCTCACAGGAACGTACCAATGCAGAACTCCACACAAATATGCCCTGAACCTGTACCCCTCCATAACCTCCATGTCTCACTGGAACGTACCAATTCAGAACTCCACACAAATTTGCCCTGAACCTGTACCCCTCCAAACCTCCCTGTCTCAGTGGAACGTACCATTGCAGAAGTCCACACAAATGTGCCCTGAACCTGTACCCGTCCATAACCTCACGTCTCACTGGAACGTCCCACTGCAGAACTACACACAAATTTGCCCTGAACCTGTACCCCTCCATAACCTCCCTGTCTCACTGGAACGTACCAATGCAGAACTCCACACAAATATGCCCTGAACCTGTACCCCTCCATAACCTCCCGGTCTCACTGGAACGTACCAATGCAGAAGTCCACACAAATGTGCCCTGAACCTGTAACCGTCCATAACCTCATGTCTCACTGGAACGTCCCACTGCAGAACAACACACAAATTTGCCCTGAACCTGTACCCCTCCATAACCTCCCTGTCTCACTGGAACGTACCAATGCAGAGTCCACACAAATATGCCCTGAACCTGTACCCCTCCATAACCTCCCAGTCATACTGGAACGGACCATCGCAGAACTCCACAAAAATATACCCTGAACCTATAACCCTCCATAACCTCCCTGTCTCACAGGAACGTACCAATGCAGAACTCCACACAAATATGCCCTGAACGTGTACCCCTCCATAACCTCCCAGTCACACAGGAACGTACCAACGCAGAACTCCATACAAATATGCCCTGAACCTGTACCCTCCATAACCTCCCTGTCTCACTGGAACGTACCAATGCAGAATTCCACACAAAAATGCCCTGAACCTGTACCCCTGCAAAACCTCCCTGTCTCACTGGAACTTACCAATGCAGAACTCCACACAAATATGCCCTGAACCTGTACACGTCCATAAACTCCCTATCTCACTGGAATGTCCCACTGCAGAATTCCACACAAATATGCCATGTACCGGTACCCTCCATAACCTCCCATTCCCACTGGAACGTAACAATGCAGAACTCCACTCAAATATGCCCTGAACCTGTACATCCATAACCTCCCTGTCTCACTGGAACGTACCAATGCAGAACTCCACACAAATATGCCCTGAACCTGTACCCTCCATAACTTCCCTGTCTAACTGGAACGTACCACTGCAGAACTCCAAACAAATATGCCCTGAACCTGTACCCCTCCATAACCTCCCAGTCACACTGGAACGTACCAACGCAGTACTCCACACAAATATACCCTGAACCTGTACCCCTCTATAACCTCCCTGTCTCACTGGAACGTACCAATGCAGAACTCCACACAAATATGCCCTGAACCTGTACCCTCCATAAACTCCCTGTCTCACTGGAACGTACCAATGCAGAATTCCACACAAATATGCACTGAACCTGTACCCACCCAGAACCTCCTAGTCTTACTGGAATGTACCAATGCAGAACTCCACACAAATTTGCCCTGAACCTGTACACCTCCATAAACTCCCTGTCTCACTGGAAATTGCCAATGCAGAACTACACTCAAATTTGCCCTGAACCTGTACCCTCCGTAACCTCCCTGTCTCACTGCAACGTACCAATGCAGAACTCCACACAAATATGCCCTGAACCTGTACCCCTCCATAACCTCCCTGTCTCACAGGAACGTACCAATGCAGAACTCCACACAAATATGCCCTGAACCTGTACCCCTCCATAACCTCCCTGTCTCACTGGAACGTACCAATTCAGAACTCCACACAAATTTGCCCTGAACCTGTACCCCTTCCATAACCTCCCTGTCTCACTGGAACGTACCAATGCAGAACTCCACACAAATATGCCCTGAACCTGTACCCCCCCGTAACCTCCCGGTCTCACTGGAACGTACCATTGCAGAAGTCCACACAAATGTGCCCTGAACCTGTACCCGTCCATAACCTCATGTCTCACTGGAACGTCCCACTGCAGAACTACACACAAATTTGCCCTGAACCTGTACCCCTCCATAACCTCCCTGTCTCACTGGAACGTACCAATGCAGAGCTCCACACAAATATGCCCTGAACCTGTACCCCTCCATAACCTCCCTGTCTCACTGGAATGTACCAATGCAGAACTCCACACAAATGTGCCCTGAACCTGTACCCGTCCATAACCTCATGTCTCACTGGAACGTACCATTGCAGAGCTCCACACAAATATGCCCTGAACCTGTACCCCTCCATAACCTCCCTGTCTCACTGGAATGTACCATTGCAGAACTCCACACAAATATGCCCTGAACCTGTACCCTCCATAACTTCCCTGTCTCACTGGAACGTACCATGCAGAACTCCAAACAAATATGCCCTGAACCTGTACCCCTCCATAACCTCCCAGTCACACTGGAACGTACCAACGCAGAACTCCACACAAATATACCCTGAAACTGTACCCCTCCATATCCTCCCTGTCTCACTGGAACGTACCAATGCAGAGCTCCACACAAATATGCCCTGAACCTGTACCCCTCCATAACCTCCCTGTCACACTGGAAAGTACCACTGCAGAACTCCACACAAATATGCCCTGAACCTGTACACATCCATAACCTCCTTGTCTCACTGGAACGTACCAATGCAGAACTCCACACAAATATGCCCTGAACTTGTACCCTCCATAACCTCCCTGTCTCACTGGAACGTACCAATGCAGAACTCCACACAAATTTGCCCTGAACCTGTACCCCTCCATAACCTCCCTGTCTCACTGAAACGTACCAATGCAGAACTCCACACAAATATGCCCTGAACCTGTACCCATCCATAACCTCCCGGTCTCACTGGAACGTACCAATGCAGAAGTCCACACAAATGTGCCCTGAACCTGAACCCGTCCATAACCTCATGTCTCACTGTAACGTCCCACTGCAGAACTCCAAACAAATATGCCCTGAACCAGTACCCCTCCATAACCTCCCAGTCACACTGGAACGTACCAACGCAGAACTCCACACAAATATACCCTGAACCTGTACCCCTCCATAACCACCCTGTCTCACTGGAACGTACCAATGCAGAACTCCACTCAAATTTGCCCTGAACCTGTACCCTCCATAACCTCCCTGTCTCACTGGAACGTACCAATGCAGAATTCCACACAAATATGCCCTGAACCTGTAACCACCCATAAGCTCACTGTCTCACTGGAACGTACCACTGCAGAACTCCACAGAAATATGCCCTGAACCTGTACCCTCCATAAACTCCCTGTCTCACTGGAACGTACCAATGCAGAATTCCACACAAATATGCCCTGAACCTGTACCCACCCATAAGCTCACTGTCTCACTGGAACGTACCACTGCAGAACTCCACAGAAATATGCCCTGAACCTGTACCCGTCCATAACCTCATGTCTCACTGGAACGTCCCACTGCAGAACTACACACAAATTTGCCCTGAACCTGTACCCCTCCATAACCTCCCTGTCTAACTGGAACGTACCAATGCAGAGCTCCACACAAATATGCCCTGAACTTGTACCCCTCCATAACCTCCCTGTCTCACTGGAATGTACCAATGCAGAACTCCACACAAATATGCCCTGAACCTGTACCCCTCCATAACCTCCTAGTCACACTGGAACGTACCAACGCAGAACTCCACACAAATATACCCTGAAACTGTACCCCTCCATAACCTCCCTGTCTCACTGGAACGTACCAATGCAGAGCTCCACACAAATATGCCCTGAACCTGTACCCCTCCATAACCTCCCTGTCACACTGGAAAGTACCACTGCAGAACTCCACACAAATATTCCCTGAACCTGTACACATCCATAACCTCCCTGCTTCACTGGAACGTACCAATGCAGAACTCCACACAAATATGCCCTGAACCTGTACCCTCCATAACCTCCCTGTCTCACTGGAACGTACCAATGCAGAACTCCACACAAATTTGCCCTGAACCTGTACCCCTCCATAACCTCCCTGTCTCACTGAAACGTACCAATGCAGAACTCCACACAAATATGCCCTGAACCTGTACCCATCCATAACCTCCCGGTCTCACTGGAACGTACCAATGCAGAAGTCCACACAAATGTGCCCTGAACCTGAACCCGTCCATAACCTCATGTCTCACTGTAACGTCCCACTGCAGAACTCCAAACAAATATGCCCTGAACCAGTACCCCTCCATAACCTCCCAGTCACACTGGAACGTACCAACGCAGAACTCCACACAAATATACCCTGAACCTGTACCCCTCCATAACATCCCTGTCTCACTGGAACGTACCAATGCAGAACTCCACTCAAATTTGCCCTGAACCTGTACCCTCCATAACCTCCCTGTCTCACTGGAACGTCCCACTGCAGAACAACACACAAATTTGCCCTGAACCTGTACCCCTCCATAACCTCCCTGTCTCAGTGGAACGTACCAATGCAGAGCTCCACACAAATATGCCCTGAACCTGTACCCCTCCATACCCTCCCTGTCTCACTGGAACGTACCAATGCAGAATTCCACACAAATATGCCCTGAACCTGTACCCCACCATAACCTCCCTGTCTCACAGGAACGTACCAATGCAGAACTCCAGACAAATATGCCCTGAACCTGTACCCCTCCATAACCTCACTGTCTCACTGGAACGTACCAATTCAGAACTCCACACAAATTTGCCCTGAACCTGTACCCCTCCATAACATCCCTGTCTCACTGGAACGTACCAATGCAGAACTCCACACAAATATGCCCTGAACCTGTACCCCTCCGTAACCTCCCGGTCTCACTGGAACGTACCATTGCAGAAGTCCACACAAATGTGCCCTGAACCTGTACCCGTCCATAACCTCATGTCTCACTGGAACGGCCCACTGCAGAACTACACACAAATTTGCCCTGAACCTGTACCCCTCCATAACCTCCCTGTCTCACTGGAACGTACCAATGCAGAGCTCCACACAAATATGCCCTGAACCTGTACCCCTCCATAACCTCCCTGTCTCACTGGAATGTACCAATGCAGAACTCCACACAAATGTTCCCTGAACCTGTACCCGTCCATAACCTCATGTCTCACTGGAACGTACCATTGCAGAGCTCCACACAAATATGCCCTGAACCTGAACCCTCCATAACCTCCCTGTCTCACTGGAATGTACCATTGCAGAACTCCACACAAATATGCCCTGAACCTGTACCCTCCATAACCTCCCTGTCTCACAGGAACGTACCAATGCAGAACTCCAGACAAATATGCCCTGAACCTGTACCCCTCCATAACCTCACTGTCTCACTGGAACGTACCAATTCAGAACTCCACACAAATTTGCCCTGAACCTGTACCCCTCCATAACATCCCTGTCTCACTGGAACGTACCAATGCAGAACTCCACACAAATATGCCCTGAACCTGTACCCCTCCGTAACCTCCCGGTCTCACTGGAACGTACCATTGCAGAAGTCCACACAAATGTGCCCTGAACCTGTACCCGTCCGTAACCTCATGTCTCACTGGAACGTCCCACTGCAGAACTACACACAAATTTGCCCTGAACCTGTACCCCTCCATAACCTCCCTGTCTCACTGGAACGTACCAATGCAGAGCTCCACACAAATATGCCCTGAACGTGTACCCCTCCATAACCTCCCAGTCACACAGGAACGTACCAACGCAGAACTCCAAACAAATATACCCTGAACCTGTACCCCTCCAAAACCCCCCTGTCTCACTGGAACGTACCAATGCAGAACTCCACACAAATATGCCCTGAACCTGTACCCTCCATAACCTCCCTGTCTCACTGGAACGTACCAATGCAGAATTCCACACAAAAATGCCCTGAACCTGTACCCCTCCAAAACCTCCCTGTCTCACTGGAACGTACCAATGCAGAATTCCACACAAATATGCCTTGAACCTGTACACGTCCATAAACTCCCTGTCTCACTGGAACGTCCCACTGCAGAATTCCACACAAATATGCCATGTACCGGTACCCTCCATAACCTCCCATTCCCACTGGAAAGTACCAATGCAGAACTCCACTCAAATATGCCCTGAACCTGTACATCCATAACCTCCCTGTCTCACTGGAACGTACCAATGCAGAACTCCAGACAAATATGCCCTGAACTTGTACCCTCCATAACCTCCCTGTCTCACAGGAACGTACCAATGCAGAACTCCACACAAATATGCCCTGAACCTGTACCCCTCCATAACCTCCATGCCTCACTGGAACGTACCAATTCAGAACTCCACACAAATTTGCCCAGAACCTGTACCCCTCCATAACCTCCCTGTCTCACTGGAACGTACCATTGCAGAAGTCCACACAAATGTGCCCTGAACCTGTACCCGTCCATAACCTCATGTCTCACTGGAACGTCCCACTGCAGAACTACACACAAATTTCCCCTGAACCTGTACCCCTCCATAACCTCCCTGTCTCACTGGAACGTACCAATGCAGAACTCCACACAAATATGCCCTGAA
The DNA here is from genome assembly GCF_048418815.1 of Hemitrygon akajei. Taxonomy (NCBI): domain Eukaryota; kingdom Metazoa; phylum Chordata; class Chondrichthyes; order Myliobatiformes; family Dasyatidae; genus Hemitrygon; species Hemitrygon akajei. The sequence goes on from NW_027332000.1 coordinate 122,247, forward strand.
CCTGTACCCCTCCATAACCTCCCTGTCTCACTGGAACGTACCAATGCAGAAGTCCACACAAATGTGCCCTGAACCTGTACCCCTCCGTAACCTCCCAGTCATACTGGAACGGACCAACGCAGAACTCCACATAAATATACCCTGAACCTATAACCCTCCATAACCTCCCTGTCTCACAGGAACGTACCAATGCAGAACTCCACACAAATATGCCCTGAACGTGTACCCCTCCATAACCTCCCAGTCACACAGGAACGTACCAACGCAGAACTCCAAACAAATATACCCTGAACCTGTACCCCTCCAAAACACCCCTGTCTCACTGGAACGTACCAATGCAGAACTCCACACAAATATGCCCTGAACCTGTACCCTCCATAACCTCCCTGTCTCACTGGAACGTACCAATGCAGAATTCCACACAAAAATGCCCTGAACCTGTACCCCTCCAAAACCTCCCCGTCTCACTGGAACGTACCAATGCAGAATTCCACACAAATATGCCTTGAACCTGTACACGTCCATAAACTCCCTGTCTCACTGGAACGTCCCACTGCAGAATTCCACACAAATATGCCATGTACCGGTACCCTCCATAACCTCCCATTCCCACTGGAAAGTACCAATGCAGAACTCCACTCAAATATGCTCTGAACCTGTACATCCATAACCTCCCTGTCTCACTGGAACGTACCAATGCAGAACTCCAGACAAATATGCCCTGAACTTGTACCCTCCATAACCTCCCTGTCTCACTGGAACGTACCAATGCAGAACTCCACACTAATTTGCCCTGAACCTGTAGACCTCCATAACCTCCCTGTCTCACTGGAACGTACCAATGCAGAACTCCACACAAATATGCCCTGAACCTGTACCCCTCCATAACCTCCCGGTCTCACTGGAACTTACCAATGCAGAAGTCCACACAAATGTGCCCTGAACCTGTACCCGTCCATAACCTCATGTCTCACTGGAACGTCCCACTGCAGAACTCCACACAAATATGCCCTGAACCTGTACCCTCAATAACTTCCCTGTCTAACTGGAACGTACCAATGCAGAACTCCAAACAAATAGGCCCTGAACCTGTACCCCTCCATAACCTCCCAGTCACACTGGAACGTACCAACGCAGTACTCCACACAAATATACCCTGAACCTGTACCCCTCTATAAACTCCCTGTCTCACTGGAACGTACCAATGCAGAAGTCCACACAAATATGCCCTGAACCTGTACCCTCCATAACCTCCCAGTCTCACTGGAACGTACCAATGCAGAATTGGACACAAATATACACTGAACCTGTACCCACCCAGAACATCCTTGTCTCACTGGAATGTACCAATGCAGAACTCCACACAAATTTGCCCTGAACCTGTACACCTCCATAAACTCCCTATCTCACTGGAAATTGCCAATGCAGAACTACACACAAATTTGCCCTGAACCTGTACCCTCCGTAACCTCCCTGTCTCACTGGAACGTACCAATGCAGAACTCCACACAAATATGCCCTGAACCTGTACCCCTCCATAACCTCCCTGTCTCACAGGAACGTACCAATGCAGAACTCCACACAAATATGCCCTGAACCTGTACCCCTCCATAACCTCCCTGTCTCACTGGAACGTACCAATTCAGAACTCCACACAAATTTGCCCTGAACCTGTACCCCTCCATAACCTCCCTGTCTCACTGGAACGTACCATTGCAGAAGTCCACACAAATGTGCCCTGAACCTGTACCCGTCCATAACCTCATGTCTCACTGTAACGTCCCACTGCAGAACTCCAAACAAATATGCCCTGAACCAGTACCCCTCCATAACCTCCAAGTCACACTGGAACGTACCAACGCAGAACTACACACAAATATACCCTGAACCTGTACCCCTCCATAACATCCCTGTCTCACTGGAACGTACCAATGCAGAACTCCACTCAAATTTGCCCTGAACCTGTACCCTCCATAACCTCCCTGTCTCACTGGAACGTCCCACTGCAGAACAACACACAAATTTGCCCTGAACCTGTACCCCTCCATAACCTCCCTGTCTCAGTGGAACGTACCAATGCAGAGCTCCACACAAATATGCCCTGATCCTGTACCCCTCCATACCCTCCCTGTCTCACTGGAACGTACCAATGCAGAATTCCACACAAATATGCCCTGAACCTGTACCCCACCATAACCTCCCTGTCTCACAGGAACGTACCAATGCAGAACTCCAGACAAATATGCCCTGAACCTGTACCCCTCCATAACCTCACTGTCTCACTGGAACGTACCAATTCAGAACTCCACACAAATTTGCCCTGAACCTGTACCCCTCCATAACATCCCTGTCTCACTGGAACGTACCAATTCAGAACTCCACACAAATTTGCCCAGAACCTGTACCCCTCCATAACATCCCTGTCTCACTGGAACGTACCAATGCAGAACTCCACACAAATATGCCCTGAACCTGTACCCGTCCATAACCTCATGTCTCACTGGAACGTCCCACTGCAGAACTACACACAAATTTCCCCTGAACCTGTACCCCTCCATAACCTCCCTGTCTCACTGGAACGTACCAATGCAGAACTCCACACAAATATGCCCTGAACCTGTACCCCTCCATAACCTCCCTGTCTCACTGGAACGTACCAATGCAGAAGTCCACACAAATGTGCCCTGAACCTGTACCCCTCCGTAACCTCCCAGTCATTCTGGAACGGACCAACGCAGAACTCCACATAAATATACCCTGAACCTATAACCCTCCATAACCTCCCTGTCTCACAGGAACGTACCAATGCAGAACTCCACACAAATATGCCCTGAACGTGTACCCCTCCATAACCTCCCAGTCACACAGGAACGTACCAACGCAGAACTCCAAACAAATATACCCTGAACCTGTACCCCTCCAAAACACCCCTGTCTCACTGGAACGTACCAATGCAGAACTCCACACAAATATGCCCTGAACCTGTACCCTCCATAACCTCCCTGTCTCACTGGAACGTACCAATGCAGAATTCCACACAACAATGCCCTGAACCTGTACCCCTCCAAAACCTCCCCGTCTCACTGGAACGTACCAATGCAGAATTCCACACAAATATGCCTTGAACCTGTACACGTCCATAAACTCCCTGTCTCACTGGAACGTCCCACTGCAGAATTCCACACAAATATGCCATGTACCGGTACCCTCCATAACCTCCCATTCCACTGGAAAGTACCAATGCAGAACTCCACTCAAATATGCTCTGAACCTGTACATCCATAACCTCCCTGTCTCACTGGAACGTACCAATGCAGAACTCCAGACAAATATGCCCTGAACTTGTACCCTCCATAACCTCCCTGTCTCACTGGAACGTACCAATGCAGAACTCCACACTAATTTGCCCTGAACCTGTAGACCTCCATAACCTCCCTGTCTCACTGGAACGTACCAATGCAGAACTCCACACAAATATGCCCTGAACCTGTACCCCTCCATAACCTCCCGGTCTCACTGGAACTTACCAATGCAGAAGTCCACACAAATGTGCCCTGAACCTGTACCCGTCCATAACCTCATGTCTCACTGGAACGTCCCACTGCAGAACTCCACACAAATATGCCCTGAACCTGTACCCTCAATAACTTCCCTGTCTAACTGGAACGTACCAATGCAGAACTCCAAACAAATAGGCCCTGAACCTGTACCCCTCCATAACCTCCCAGTCACACTGGAACGTACCAACGCAGTACTCCACACAAATATACCCTGAACCTGTACCCCTCTATAAACTCCCTGTCTCACTGGAACGTACCAATGCAGAAGTCCACACAAATATGCCCTGAACCTGTACCCTCCATAACCTCCCAGTCTCACTGGAACGTACCAATGCAGAATTCCACACAAATATACACTGAACCTGTACCCACCCAGAACATCCTTGTCTCACTGGAATGTACCAATGCAGAACTCCACACAAATTTGCCCTGAACCTGTACACCTCCATAAACTCCCTATCTCACTGGAAATTGCCAATGCAGAACTACACACAAATTTGCCCTGAACCTGTACCCTCCGTAACCTCCCTGTCTCACTGGAACGTACCAATGCAGAACTCCACACAAATATGCCCTGAACCTGTACCCCTCCATAACCTCCCTGTCTCACAGGAACGTACCAATGCAGAACTCCACACAAATATGCCCTGAACCTGTACCCCTCCATAACCTCCATGTCTCACTGGAACGTACCAATTCAGAACTCCACACAAATTTGCCCTGAACCTGTACCCCTCCATAACCTCCCTGTCTCACTGGAACGTACCATTGCAGAAGTCCACACAAATGTGCCCTGAACCTGTACCCGTCCATAACCTCATGTCTCACTGTAACGTCCCACTGCAGAACTCCAAACAAATATGCCCTGAACCAGTACCCCTCCATAACCTCCAAGTCACACTGGAACGTACCAACGCAGAACTCCACACAAATATACCCTGAACCTGTACCCCTCCATAACATCCCTGTCTCACTGGAACGTACCAATGCAGAACTCCACTCAAATTTGCCCTGAACCTGTACCCTCCATAACCTCCCTGTCTCACTGGAACGTCCCACTGCAGAACAACACACAAATTTGCCCTGAACCTGTACCCCTCCATAACCTCCCTGTCTCAGTGGAACGTACCAATGCAGAGCTCCACACAAATATGCCCTGAACCTGTACCCCTCCATACCCTCCCTGTCTCACTGGAACGTACCAATGCAGAATTCCACACAAATATGCCCTGAACCTGTACCCCACCATAACCTCCCTGTCTCACTGGAACGTACCAATGCAGAACTCCACACAAATATGCCCTGAACCTGTACCCCTCCGTAACCTCCCGGTCTCACTGGAACGTACCATTGCAGAAGTCCACACAAATGTGCCCTGAACCTGTACCCGTCCATAACCTCATGTCTCACTGGAACGGCCCACTGCAGAACTACACACAAATTTGCCCTGAACCTGTACCCCTCCATAACCTCCCTGTCTCACTGGAACGTACCAATGCAGAGCTCCACACAAATATGCCCTGAACCTGTACCCCTCCATAACCTCCCTGTCTCACTGGAATGTACCAATGCAGAACTCCACACAAATGTTCCCTGAACCTGTACCCGTCCATAACCTCATGTCTCACTGGAACGTACCATTGCAGAGCTCCACACAAATATGCCCTGAACCTGAACCCTCCATAACCTCCCTGTCTCACTGGAATGTACCATTGCAGAACTCCACAAAAATATGCCCTGAACCTGTACCCTCCATAACCTCCCTGTCTCACAGGAACGTACCAATGCAGAACTCCAGACAAATATGCCCTGAACCTGTACCCCTCCATAACCTCACTGTCTCACTGGAACGTACCAATTCAGAACTCCACACAAATTTGCCCTGAACCTGTACCCCTCCATAACATCCCTGTCTCACTGGAACGTACCAATGCAGAACTCCACACAAATATGCCCTGAACCTGTACCCCTCCGTAACCTCCCGGTCTCACTGGAACGTACCATTGCAGAAGTCCACACAAATGTGCCCTGAACCTGTACCCGTCCGTAACCTCATGTCTCACTGGAACGTCCCACTGCAGAACTACACACAAATTTGCCCTGAACCTGTACCCCTCCATAACCTCCCTGTCTCACTGGAACGTACCAATGCAGAGCTCCACACAAATATGCCCTGAACCTATAACCCTCCATAACCTCCCTGTCTCACAGGAACGTACCAATGCAGAACTCCACACAAATATGCCCAGAACGTGTACCCCTCCATAACCTCCCAGTCACACAGGAACGTACCAACGCAGAACTCCAAACACATATATCCTGAACCTGTACCCCTCCAAAACCCCCCTGTCTCACTGGAACGTACCAATGCAGAACTCCACACAAATATGCCCTGAACCTGTACCCTCCATAACCTCCCTGTCTCACTGGAACGTACCAATGCAGAATTCCACACAAAAATGCCCTGAACCTGTACCCCTCCAAAACCTCCCTGTCTCACTGGAACGTACCAATGCAGAATTCCACACAAATATGCCTTGAACCTGTACATGTCCATAAACTCCCTGTCTCACTGGAACGTCCCACTGCAGAATTCCACACAAATATGCCATGTACCGGTACCCTCCATAACCTCCCATTCCCACTGGAAAGTACCAATGCAGAACTCCACTCAAATATGCCCTGAACCTGTACATCCATAACCTCCCTGTCTCACTGGAACGTACCAATGCAGAACTCCAGACAAATATGCCCTGAACTTGTACCCTCCATAACCTCCCTGTCTCACTGGAACGTACCAATGCAGAACTCCACACAAATTTGCCCTGTACATGTACACCTCCATAAACTCTCTGTCTCACTGGAAATTGTCAATGCAGAACTACACTCAAATTTGCCCTGAACCTGTACCCTCCGTAACCTCCCTGTCTCACTGGAACGTACCAATGCAGAACTCCACACAAATATGTCCTGAACCTGTACCCCTCCATAACCTCCCTGTCTCACAGGAACGTACCAATGCAGAACTCCACACAAATATGCCCTGAACCTGTACCCCTCCATAACCTCCATGTCTCACTGGAACGTACCAATTCAGAACTCCACACAAATTTGCCCAGAACCTGTACCCCTCCATAACCTCCCTGTCTCACTGGAACGTACCATTGCAGAAGTCCACACAAATGTGCCCTGAACCTGTACCCGTCCATAACCTCATGTCTCACTGGAACGTCCCACTGCAGAACTACACACAAATTTCCCCTGAACCTGTACCCCTCCATAACCTCCCTGTCTCACTGGAACGTACCAATGCAGAACTCCACACAAATATGCCCTGAACCTGTACCCCTCCATAACCTCCCTGTCTCACTGGAACGTACCAATGCAGAAGTCCACACAAATGTGCCCTGAACCTGTACCCCTCCGTAACCTCCCAGTCATACTGGAACGGACCAACGCAGAACTCCACATAAATATACCCTGAACCTATAACCCTCCATAACCTCCCTGTCTCACAGGAACGTACCAATGCAGAACTCCACACAAATATGCCCTGAACGTGTACCCCTCCATAACCTCCCAGTCACACAGGAACGTACCAACGCAGAACTCCAAACAAATATACCCTGAACCTGTACCCCTCCAAAACACCCCTGTCTCACTGGAACGTACCAATGCAGAACTCCACACAAATATGCCCTGAACCTGTACCCTCCATAACCTCCCTGTCTCACTGGAACGTACCAATGCAGAATTCCACACAAAAATGCCCTGAACCTGTACCCCTCCAAAACCTCCCCGTCTCACTGGAACGTACCAATGCAGAATTCCACACAAATATGCCTTGAACCTGTACACGTCCATAAACTCCCTGTCTCACTGGAACGTCCCACTGCAGAATTCCACACAAATATGCCATGTACCGGTACCCTCCATAACCTCCCATTCCCACTGGAAAGTACCAATGCAGAACTCCACTCAAATATGCTCTGAACCTGTACATCCATAACCTCCCTGTCTCACTGGAACGTACCAATGCAGAACTCCAGACAAATATGCCCTGAACTTGTACCCTCCATAACCTCCCTGTCTCACTGGAACGTACCAATGCAGAACTCCACACTAATTTGCCCTGAACCTGTAGACCTCCATAACCTCCCTGTCTCACTGGAACGTACCAATGCAGAACTCCACACAAATATGCCCTGAACCTGTACCCCTCCATAACCTCCCGGTCTCACTGGAACTTACCAATGCAGAAGTCCACACAAATGTGCCCTGAACCTGTACCCGTCCATAACCTCATGTCTCACTGGAACGTCCCACTGCAGAACTCCACACAAATATGCCCTGAACCTGTACCCTCAATAACTTCCCTGTCTAACTGGAACGTACCAATGCAGAACTCCAAACAAATAGGCCCTGAACCTGTACCCCTCCATAACCTCCCAGTCACACTGGAACGTACCAACGCAGTACTCCACACAAATATACCCTGAACCTGTACCCCTCTATAAACTCCCTGTCTCACTGGAACGTACCAATGCAGAAGTCCACACAAATATGCCCTGAACCTGTACCCTCCATAACCTCCCAGTCTCACTGGAACGTACCAATGCAGAATTCCACACAAATATACACTGAACCTGTACCCACCCAGAACATCCTTGTCTCACTGGAATGTACCAATGCAGAACTCCACACAAATTTCCCCTGAACCTGTACACCTCCATAAACTCCCTATCTCACTGGAAATTGCCAATGCAGAACTACACACAAATTTGCCCTGAACCTGTACCCTCCGTAACCTCCCTGTCTCACTGGAACGTACCAATGCAGAACTCCACACAAATATGCCCTGAACCTGTACCCCTCCATAACCTCCCTGTCTCACAGGAACGTACCAATGCAGAACTCCACACAAATATGCCCTGAACCTGTACCCCTCCATAACCTCCATGTCTCACTGGAACGTACCAATTCAGAACTCCACACAAATTTGCCCTGAACCTGTACCCCTCCATAACCTCCCTGTCTCACTGGAACGTACCATTGCAGAAGTCCACACAAATGTGCCCTGAACCTGTACCCGTCCATAACCTCACGTCTCACTGGAACGTCCCACTGCAGAACTACACACAAATTTGCCCTGAACCTGTACCCCTCCATAACCTCCCTGTCTCACTGGAACGTACCAATGCAGAACTCCACACAAATATGCCCTAAACCTGTACCCCTCCATAACCTCCCGGTCTCACTGGAACGTACCAATGCAGAAGTCCACACAAATGTGCCCTGAACCTGTAACCGTCCGTAACCTCATGTCTCACTGGAACGTCCCACTGCAGAACTACACACAAATTTGCCCTGAACCTGTACCCCTCCATAACCTCCCTGTCTCACTGGAACGTACCAATGCAGAGCTCCACACAAATATGCCCTGAACCTATAACCCTCCATAACCTCCCTGTCTCACAGGAACGTACCAATGCAGAACTCCACACAAATATGCCCAGAACGTGTACCCCTCCATAACCTCCCAGTCACACAGGAACGTACCAACGCAGAACTCCAAACACATATATCCTGAACCTGTACCCCTCCAAAACCCCCCTGTCTCACTGGAACGTACCAATGCAGAACTCCACACAAATATGCCCTGAACCTGTACCCTCCATAACCTCCCTGTCTCACTGGAACGTACCAATGCAGAATTCCACACAAAAATGCCCTGAACCTGTACCCCTCCAAAACCTCCCTGTCTCACTGGAACGTACCAATGCAGAATTCCACACAAATATGCCTTGAACCTGTACATGTCCATAAACTCCCTGTCTCACTGGAACGTCCCACTGCAGAATTCCACACAAATATGCCATGTACCGGTACCCTCCATAACCTCCCATTCCCACTGGAAAGTACCAATGCAGAACTCCACTCAAATATGCCCTGAACCTGTACATCCATAACCTCCCTGTCTCACTGGAACGTACCAATGCAGAACTCCAGACAAATATGCCCTGAACTTGTACCCTCCATAACCTCCCTGTCTCACTGGAACGTACCAATGCAGAACTCCACACAAATTTGCCCTGTACATGTACACCTCCATAAACTCTCTGTCTCACTGGAAATTGTCAATGCAGAACTACACTCAAATTTGCCCTGAACCTGTACCCTCCGTAACCTCCCTGTCTCACTGGAACGTACCAATGCAGAACTCCACACAAATATGTCCTGAACCTGTACCCCTCCATAACCTCCCTGTCTCACAGGAACGTACCAATGCAGAACTCCACACAAATATGCCCTGAACCTGTACCCCTCCATAACATCCATGTCTCACTGGAACGTACCAATTCAGAACTCCACACAAATTTGCCCAGAACCTGTACCCCTCCATAACCTCCCTGTCTCACTGGAACGTACCATTGCAGAAGTCCACACAAATGTGCCCTGAACCTGTACCCGTCCATAACCTCATGTCTCACTGGAACGTCCCACTGCAGAACTACACACAAATTTCCCCTGAACCTGTACCCCTCCATAACCTCCCTGTCTCACTGGAACGTACCAATGCAGAACTCCACACAAATATGCCCTGAACCTGTACCCCTCCATAACCTCCCTGTCTCACTGGAACGTACCAATGCAGAAGTCCACACAAATGTGCCCTGAACCTGTACCCCTCCGTAACCTCCCAGTCATACTGGAACGGACCAACGCAGAACTCCACATAAATATACCCTGAACCTATAACCCTCCATAACCTCCCTGTCTCACAGGAACGTACCAATGCAGAACTCCACACAAATATGCCCTGAACGTGTACCCCTCCATAACCTCCCAGTCACACAGGAACGTACCAACGCAGAACTCCAAACAAATATACCCTGAACCTGTACCCCTCCAAAACACCCCTGTCTCACTGGAACGTACCAATGCAGAACTCCACACAAATATGCCCTGAACCTGTACCCTCCATAACCTCCCTGTCTCACTGGAACGTACCAATGCAGAATTCCACACAAAAATGCCCTGAACCTGTACCCCTCCAAAACCTCCCCGTCTCACTGGAACGTACCAATGCAGAATTCCACACAAATATGCCTTGAACCTGTACACGTCCATAAACTCCCTGTCTCACTGGAACGTCCCACTGCAGAATTCCACACAAATATGCCATGTACCGGTACCCTCCATAACCTCCCATTCCCACTGGAAAGTACCAATGCAGAACTCCACTCAAATATGCTCTGAACCTGTACATCCATAACCTCCCTGTCTCACTGGAACGTACCAATGCAGAACTCCAGACAAATATGCCCTGAACTTGTACCCTCCATAACCTCCCTGTCTCACTGGAACGTACCAATGCAGAACTCCACACTAATTTGCCCTGAACCTGTAGACCTCCATAACCTCCCTGTCTCACTGGAACGTACCAATGCAGAACTCCACACAAATATGCCCTGAACCTGTACCCCTCCATAACCTCCCGGTCTCACTGGAACTTACCAATGCAGAAGTCCACACAAATGTGCCCTGAACCTGTACCCGTCCATAACCTCATGTCTCACTGGAACGTCCCACTGCAGAACTCCACACAAATATGCCCTGAACCTGTACCCTCAATAACTTCCCTGTCTAACTGGAACGTACCAATGCAGAACTCCAAACAAATAGGCCCTGAACCTGTACCCCTCCATAACCTCCCAGTCACACTGGAACGTACCAACGCAGTACTCCACACAAATATACCCTGAACCTGTACCCCTCTATAAACTCCCTGTCTCACTGGAACGTACCAATGCAGAAGTCCACACAAATATGCCCTGAACCTGTACCCTCCATAACCTCCCAGTCTCACTGGAACGTACCAATGCAGAATTCCACACAAATATACACTGAACCTGTACCCACCCAGAACATCCTTGTCTCACTGGAATGTACCAATGCAGAACTCCACACAAATTTCCCCTGAACCTGTACACCTCCATAAACTCCCTATCTCACTGGAAATTGCCAATGCAGAACTACACACAAATTTGCCCTGAACCTGTACCCTCCGTAACCTCCCTGTCTCACTGGAACGTACCAATGCAGAACTCCACACAAATATGCCCTGAACCTGTACCCCTCCATAACCTCCCTGTCTCACAGGAACGTACCAATGCAGAACTCCACACAAATATGCCCTGAACCTGTACCCCTCCATAACCTCCATGTCTCACTGGAACGTACCAATTCAGAACTCCACACAAATTTGCCCTGAACCTGTACCCCTCCATAACCTCCCTGTCTCACTGGAACGTACCATTGCAGAAGTCCACACAAATGTGCCCTGAACCTGTACCCGTCCATAACCTCACGTCTCACTGGAACGTCCCACTGCAGAACTACACACAAATTTGCCCTGAACCTGTACCCCTCCATAACCTCCCTGTCTCACTGGAACGTACCAATGCAGAACTCCACACAAATATGCCCTAAACCTGTACCCCTCCATAACCTCCCGGTCTCACTGGAACGTACCAATGCAGAAGTCCACACAAATGTGCCCTGAACCTGTAACCGTCCATAACCTCATGTCTCACTGGAACGTCCCACTGCAGAACAACACACAAATTTGCCCTGAACCTGTACCCCTCCATAACCACCCTGTCTCACTGGAACGTACCAATGCAGAGTCCACACAAATATGCCCTGAACCTGTACCCCTCCATAACCTCCCAGTCATACTGGAACGGACCAACGCAGAACTCCACATAAATATACCCTGAACCTATAACCCTCCATAACCTCCCTGTCTCACAGGAACGTACCAATGCAGAACTCCACACAAATATGCCCTGAACGTGTACCCCTCCATAACCTCCCAGTCACACAGGAACGTACCAACGCAGAACTCCAAACAAATATACCCTGAACCTGTACCCCTCCAAAACCTCCCTGTCTCACTGGAACGTACCAATGCAGAACTCCACACAAATATGCCCTGAACCTGTACCCTCCATAACCTCCCTGTCTCACTGGAACGTACCAATGCAGAGCTCCACACAAATATGCCCTGAACCTATAACCCTCCATAACCTCCCTGTCTCACAGGAACGTACCAATGCAGAACTCCACACAAATATGCCCAGAACGTGTACCCCTCCATAACCTCCCAGTCACACAGGAACGTACCAACGCAGAACTCCAAACACATATATCCTGAACCTGTACCCCTCCAAAACCCCCCTGTCTCACTGGAACGTACCAATGCAGAACTCCACACAAATATGCCCTGAACCTGTACCCTCCATAACCTCCCTGTCTCACTGGAACGTACCAATGCAGAATTCCACACAAAAATGCCCTGAACCTGTACCCCTCCAAAACCTCCCTGTCTCACTGGAACGTACCAATGCAGAATTCCACACAAATATGCCTTGAACCTGTACATGTCCATAAACTCCCTGTCTCACTGGAACGTCCCACTGCAGAATTCCACACAAATATGCCATGTACCGGTACCCTCCATAACCTCCCATTCCCACTGGAAAGTACCAATGCAGAACTCCACTCAAATATGCCCTGAACCTGTACATCCATAACCTCCCTGTCTCACTGGAACGTACCAATGCAGAACTCCAGACAAATATGCCCAGAACTTGTACCCTCCATAACCTCCCTGTCTCACTGGAACGTACCAATGCAGAACTCCACACAAATTTGCCCTGTACATGTACACCTCCATAAACTCTCTGTCTCACTGGAAATTGTCAATGCAGAACTACACTCAAATTTGCCCTGAACCTGTACCCTCCGTAACCTCCCTGTCTCACTGGAACGTACCAATGCAGAACTCCACACAAATATGTCCTGAACCAGTACCCCTCCATAACCTCCCTGTCTCACAGGAACGTACCAATGCAGAACTCCACACAAATATGCCCTGAACCTGTACCCCTCCATAACCTCCATGTCTCACTGGAACGTACCAATTCAGAACTCCACACAAATTTGCCCAGAACCTGTACCCCTCCATAACCTCCCTGTCTCACTGGAACGTACCATTGCAGAAGTCCACACAAATGTGCCCTGAACCTGTACCCGTCCATAACCTCATGTCTCACTGGAACGTCCCACTGCAGAACTACACACAAATTTCCCCTGAACCTGTACCCCTCCATAACCTCCCTGTCTCACTGGAACGTACCAATGCAGAACTCCACACAAATATGCCCTGAACCTGTACCCCTCCATAACCTCCCTGTCTCACTGGAACGTACCAATGCAGAAGTCCACACAAATGTGCCCTGAACCTGTACCCCTCCGTAACCTCCCAGTCATACTGGAACGGACCAACGCAGAACTCCACATAAATATACCCTGAACCTATAACCCTCCATAACCTCCCTGTCTCACAGGAACGTACCAATGCAGAACTCCACACAAATATGCCCTGAACGTGTACCCCTCCATAACCTCCCAGTCACACAGGAACGTACCAACGCAGAACTCCAAACAAATATACCCTGAACCTGTACCCCTCCAAAACACCCCTGTCTCACTGGAACGTACCAATGCAGAACTCCACACAAATATGCCCTGAACCTGTACCCTCCATAACCTCCCTGTCTCACTGGAACGTACCAATGCAGAATTCCACACAAAAATGCCCTGAACCTGTACCCCTCCAAAACCTCCCCGTCTCACTGGAACGTACCAATGCAGAATTCCACACAAATATGCCTTGAACCTGTACACGTCCATAAACTCCCTTTCTCACTGGAACGTCCCACTGCAGAATTCCACACAAATATGCCATGTACCGGTACCCTCCATAACCTCCCATTCCCACTGGAAAGTACCAATGCAGAACTCCACTCAAATATGCTCTGAACCTGTACATCCATAACCTCCCTGTCTCACTGGAACGTACCAATGCAGAACTCCAGACAAATATGCCCTGAACTTGTACCCTCCATAACCTCCCTGTCTCACTGGAACGTACCAATGCAGAACTCCACACTAATTTGCCCTGAACCTGTAGACCTCCATAACCTCCCTGTCTCACTGGAACGTACCAATGCAGAACTCCACACAAATATGCCCTGAACCTGTACCCCTCCATAACCTCCCGGTCTCACTGGAACTTACCAATGCAGAAGTCCACACAAATGTGCCCTGAACCTGTACCCGTCCATAACCTCATGTCTCACTGGAACGTCCCACTGCAGAACTCCACACAAATATGCCCTGAACCTGTACCCTCAATAACTTCCCTGTCTAACTGGAACGTACCAATGCAGAACTCCAAACAAATAGGCCCTGAACCTGTACCCCTCCATAACCTCCCAGTCACACTGGAACGTACCAACGCAGTACTCCACACAAATATACCCTGAACCTGTACCCCTCTATAAACTCCCTGTCTCACTGGAACGTACCAATGCAGAAGTCCACACAAATATGCCCTGAACCTGTACCCTCCATAACCTCCCAGTCTCACTGGAACGTACCAATTCAGAATTCCACACAAATATACACTGAACCTGTACCCACCCAGAACATCCTTGTCTCACTGGAATGTACCAATGCAGAACTCCACACAAATTTGCCCTGAACCTGTACACCTCCATAAACTCCCTATCTCACTGGAAATTGCCAATGCAGAACTCCACACAAATATGCCCTGAACCTGTACCCCTCCATAACCTCCATGTCTCACTGGAACGTACCAATTCAGAACTCCACACAAATTTGCCCAGAACCTGTACCCCTCCATAACCTCCCTGTCTCACTGGAACGTACCATTGCAGAAGTCCACACAAATGTGCCCTGAACCTGTACCCGTCCATAACCTCATGTCTCACTGGAACGTCCCACTGCAGAACTACACACAAATTTCCCCTGAACCTGTACCCCTCCATAACCTCCCTGTCTCACTGGAACGTACCAATGCAGAACTCCACACAAATATGCCCTGAACCTGTACCCCTCCATAACCTCCCTGTCTCACTGGAACGTACCAATGCAGAAGTCCACACAAATGTGCCCTGAACCTGTACCCCTCCGTAACCTCCCAGTCATACTGGAACGGACCAACGCAGAACTCCACATAAATATACCCTGAACCTATAACCCTCCATAACCTCCCTGTCTCACAGGAACGTACCAATGCAGAACTCCACACAAATATGCCCTGAACGTGTACCCCTCCATAACCTCCCAGTCACACAGGAACGTACCAACGCAGAACTCCAAACAAATATACCCTGAACCTGTACCCCTCCAAAACACCCCTGTCTCACTGGAACGTACCAATGCAGAACTCCACACAAATATGCCCTGAACCTGTACCCTCCATAACCTCCCTGTCTCACTGGAACGTACCAATGCAGAATTCCACACAAAAATGCCCTGAACCTGTACCCCTCCAAAACCTCCCCGTCTCACTGGAACGTACCAATGCAGAATTCCACACAAATATGCCTTGAACCTGTACACGTCCATAAACTCCCTTTCTCACTGGAACGTCCCACTGCAGAATTCCACACAAATATGCCATGTACCGGTACCCTCCATAACCTCCCATTCCCACTGGAAAGTACCAATGCAGAACTCCACTCAAATATGCTCTGAACCTGTACATCCATAACCTCCCTGTCTCACTGGAACGTACCAATGCAGAACTCCAGACAAATATGCCCTGAACTTGTACCCTCCATAACCTCCCTGTCTCACTGGAACGTACCAATGCAGAACTCCACACTAATTTGCCCTGAACCTGTAGACCTCCATAACCTCCCTGTCTCACTGGAACGTACCAATGCAGAACTCCACACAAATATGCCCTGAACCTGTACCCCTCCATAACCTCCCGGTCTCACTGGAACTTACCAATGCAGAAGTCCACACAAATGTGCCCTGAACCTGTACCCGTCCATAACCTCATGTCTCACTGGAACGTCCCACTGCAGAACTCCACACAAATATGCCCTGAACCTGTACCCTCAATAACTTCCCTGTCTAACTGGAACGTACCAATGCAGAACTCCAAACAAATAGGCCCTGAACCTGTACCCCTCCATAACCTCCCAGTCACACTGGAACGTACCAACGCAGTACTCCACACAAATATACCCTGAACCTGTACCCCTCTATAAACTCCCTGTCTCACTGGAACGTACCAATGCAGAAGTCCACACAAATATGCCCTGAACCTGTACCCTCCATAACCTCCCAGTCTCACTGGAACGTACCAATTCAGAATTCCACACAAATATACACTGAACCTGTACCCACCCAGAACATCCTTGTCTCACTGGAATGTACCAATGCAGAACTCCACACAAATTTGCCCTGAACCTGTACACCTCCATAAACTCCCTATCTCACTGGAAATTGCCAATGCAGAACTACACACAAATTTGCCCTGAACCTGTACCCTCCGTAACCTCCCTGTCTCACTGGAACGTACCAATGCAGAACTCCACACAAATATGCCCTGAACCTGTACCCCTCCATAACCTCCCTGTCTCACAGGAACGTACCAATGCAGAACTCCACACAAATATGCCCTGAACCTGTACCCCTCCATAACCTCCATGTCTCACTGGAACGTACCAATTCAGAACTCCACACAAATTTGCCCTGAACCTGTACCCCTCCATAACCTCCCTGTCTCACTGGAACGTACCATTGCAGAAGTCCACACAAATGTGCCCTGAACCTGTACCCGTCCATAACCTCACGTCTCACTGGAACGTCCCACTGCAGAACTACACACAAATTTGCCCTGAACCTGTACCCCTCCATAACCTCCCTGTCTCACTGGAACGTACCAATGCAGAACTCCACACAAATATGCCCTAAACCTGTACCCCTCCATAACCTCCCGGTCTCACTGGAACGTACCAATGCAGAAGTCCACACAAATGTGCCCTGAACCTGTAACCGTCCATAACCTCATGTCTCACTGGAACGTCCCACTGCAGAACAACACACAAATTTGCCCTGAACCTGTACCCCTCCATAACCTCCCTGTCTCACTGGAACGTACCAATGCAGAGTCCACACAAATATGCCCTGAACCTGTACCCCTCCATAACCTCCCAGTCATACTGGAACGGACCAACGCAGAACTCCACATAAATATACCCTGAACCTATAACCCTCCATAACCTCCCTGTCTCACAGGAACGTACCAATGCAGAACTCCACACAAATATGCCCTGAACGTGTACCCCTCCATAACCTCCCAGTCACACAGGAACGTACCAACGCAGAACTCCAAACAAATATACCCTGAACCTGTACCCCTCCAAAACCTCCCTGTCTCACTGGAACGTACCAATGCAGAACTCCACACAAATATGCCCTGAACCTGTACCCTCCATAACCTCCCTGTCTCACTGGAACGTACCAATGCAGAATTCCACACAAAAATGCCCTGAACCTGTACCCCTGCAAAACCTCCCTGTCTCACTGGAACTTACCAATGCAGAACTCCACACAAATATGCCCTGAACCTGTACACGTCCATAAACTCCCTATCTCACTGGAATGTCCCACTGCAGAATTCCACACAAATATGCCATGTACCGGTACCCTCCATAACCTCCCATTCCCACTGGAACGTAACAATGCAGAACTCCACTCAAATATGCCCTGAACCTGTACATCCATAACCTCCCTGTCTCACTGGAACGTACCAATGCAGAACTCCAGACAAATATGCCCTGAACTTGTACCCTCCATAACCTCCCTGTCTCACTGGAACGTACCAATGCAGAACTCCACACTAATTTGCCCTGAACCTGTACCCGTCCATAACCTCATGTCTCACTGGAACGTCCCACTGCAGAACTACACACAAATTTCCCCTGAACCTGTACCCCTCCATAACCTCCCTGTCTCACTGGAACGTACCAATGCAGAACTCCACACAAATATGCCCTGAACCTGTACCCCTCCATAACCTCCCTGTCTCACTGGAACGTACCAATGCAGAAGTCCACACAAATGTGCCCTGAACCTGTACCCCTCCGTAACCTCCCAGTCATACTGGAACGGACCAACGCAGAACTCCACATAAATATACCCTGAACCTATAACCCTCCATAACCTCCCTGTCTCACAGGAACGTACCAATGCAGAACTCCACACAAATATGCCCTGAACGTGTACCCCTCCATAACCTCCCAGTCACACAGGAACGTACCAACGCAGAACTCCAAACAAATATACCCTGAACCTGTACCCCTCCAAAACACCCCTGTCTCACTGGAACGT
This sequence comes from Hemitrygon akajei, assembly GCF_048418815.1. NCBI lineage: Eukaryota > Metazoa > Chordata > Chondrichthyes > Myliobatiformes > Dasyatidae > Hemitrygon > Hemitrygon akajei. The sequence continues at coordinate 141,092 of NW_027332000.1, forward strand.
ACCAATGCAGAACTCCACACAAATATGCCCTGAACCTGTACCCTCCATAACCTCCCTGTCTCACTGGAACGTACCAATGCAGAATTCCACACAAAAATGCCCTGAACCTGTACCCCTCCAAAACCTCCCCGTCTCACTGGAACGTACCAATGCAGAATTCCACACAAATATGCCTTGAACCTGTACACGTCCATAAACTCCCTTTCTCACTGGAACGTCCCACTGCAGAATTCCACACAAATATGCCATGTACCGGTACCCTCCATAACCTCCCATTCCCACTGGAAAGTACCAATGCAGAACTCCACTCAAATATGCTCTGAACCTGTACATCCATAACCTCCCTGTCTCACTGGAACGTACCAATGCAGAACTCCAGACAAATATGCCCTGAACTTGTACCCTCCATAACCTCCCTGTCTCACTGGAACGTACCAATGCAGAACTCCACACTAATTTGCCCTGAACCTGTAGACCTCCATAACCTCCCTGTCTCACTGGAACGTACCAATGCAGAACTCCACACAAATATGCCCTGAACCTGTACCCCTCCATAACCTCCCGGTCTCACTGGAACTTACCAATGCAGAAGTCCACACAAATGTGCCCTGAACCTGTACCCGTCCATAACCTCATGTCTCACTGGAACGTCCCACTGCAGAACTCCACACAAATATGCCCTGAACCTGTACCCTCAATAACTTCCCTGTCTAACTGGAACGTACCAATGCAGAACTCCAAACAAATAGGCCCTGAACCTGTACCCCTCCATAACCTCCCAGTCACACTGGAACGTACCAACGCAGTACTCCACACAAATATACCCTGAACCTGTACCCCTCCATAACCTCCCTGTCTCACAGGAACGTACCAATGCAGAACTCCACACAAATATGCCCTGAACCTGTACCCCTCCATAACCTCCATGTCTCACTGGAACGTACCAATTCAGAACTCCACACAAATTTGCCCTGAACCTGTACCCCTCCATAACCTCCCTGTCTCACTGGAACGTACCATTGCAGAAGTCCACACAAATGTGCCCTGAACCTGTACCCGTCCATAACCTCACGTCTCACTGGAACGTCCCACTGCAGAACTACACACAAATTTGCCCTGAACCTGTACCCCTCCATAACCTCCCTGTCTCACTGGAACGTACCAATGCAGAACTCCACACAAATATGCCCTAAACCTGTACCCCTCCATAACCTCCCGGTCTCACTGGAACGTACCAATGCAGAAGTCCACACAAATGTGCCCTGAACCTGTAACCGTCCATAACCTCATGTCTCACTGGAACGTCCCACTGCAGAACAACACACAAATTTGCCCTGAACCTGTACCCCTCCATAACCTCCCTGTCTCACTGGAACGTACCAATGCAGAGTCCACACAAATATGCCCTGAACCTGTACCCCTCCATAACCTCCCAGTCATACTGGAACGGACCAACGCAGAACTCCACATAAATATACCCTGAACCTATAACCCTCCATAACCTCCCTGTCTCACAGGAACGTACCAATGCAGAACTCCACACAAATATGCCCTGAACGTGTACCCCTCCATAACCTCCCAGTCACACAGGAACGTACCAACGCAGAACTCCAAACAAATATACCCTGAACCTGTACCCCTCCAAAACCTCCCTGTCTCACTGGAACGTACCAATGCAGAACTCCACACAAATATGCCCTGAACCTGTACCCTCCATAACCTCCCTGTCTCACTGGAACGTACCAATGCAGAATTCCACACAAAAATGCCCTGAACCTGTACCCCTGCAAAACCTCCCTGTCTCACTGGAACTTACCAATGCAGAACTCCACACAAATATGCCCTGAACCTGTACACGTCCATAAACTCCCTATCTCACTGGAATGTCCCACTGCAGAATTCCACACAAATATGCCATGTACCGGTACCCTCCATAACCTCCCATTCCCACTGGAACGTAACAATGCAGAACTCCACTCAAATATGCCCTGAACCTGTACATCCATAACCTCCCTGTCTCACTGGAACGTACCAATGCAGAACTCCAGACAAATATGCCCTGAACTTGTACCCTCCATAACCTCCCTGTCTCACTGGAACGTACCAATGCAGAACTCCACACTAATTTGCCCTGAACCTGTACCCGTCCATAACCTCATGTCTCACTGGAACGTCCCACTGCAGAACTACACACAAATTTCCCCTGAACCTGTACCCCTCCATAACCTCCCTGTCTCACTGGAACGTACCAATGCAGAACTCCACACAAATATGCCCTGAACCTGTACCCCTCCATAACCTCCCTGTCTCACTGGAACGTACCAATGCAGAAGTCCACACAAATGTGCCCTGAACCTGTACCCCTCCGTAACCTCCCAGTCATACTGGAACGGACCAACGCAGAACTCCACATAAATATACCCTGAACCTATAACCCTCCATAACCTCCCTGTCTCACAGGAACGTACCAATGCAGAACTCCACACAAATATGCCCTGAACGTGTACCCCTCCATAACCTCCCAGTCACACAGGAACGTACCAACGCAGAACTCCAAACAAATATACCCTGAACCTGTACCCCTCCAAAACACCCCTGTCTCACTGGAACGTACCAATGCAGAACTCCACACAAATATGCCCTGAACCTGTACCCTCCATAACCTCCCTGTCTCACTGGAACGTACCAATGCAGAATTCCACACAAAAATGCCCTGAACCTGTACCCCTCCAAAACCTCCCCGTCTCACTGGAACGTACCAATGCAGAATTCCACACAAATATGCCTTGAACCTGTACACGTCCATAAACTCCCTTTCTCACTGGAACGTCCCACTGCAGAATTCCACACAAATATGCCATGTACCGGTACCCTCCATAACCTCCCATTCCCACTGGAAAGTACCAATGCAGAACTCCACTCAAATATGCTCTGAACCTGTACATCCATAACCTCCCTGTCTCACTGGAACGTACCAATGCAGAACTCCAGACAAATATGCCCTGAACTTGTACCCTCCATAACCTCCCTGTCTCACTGGAACGTACCAATGCAGAACTCCACACTAATTTGCCCTGAACCTGTAGACCTCCATAACCTCCCTGTCTCACTGGAACGTACCAATGCAGAACTCCACACAAATATGCCCTGAACCTGTACCCCTCCATAACCTCCCGGTCTCACTGGAACTTACCAATGCAGAAGTCCACACAAATGTGCCCTGAACCTGTACCCGTCCATAACCTCATGTCTCACTGGAACGTCCCACTGCAGAACTCCACACAAATATGCCCTGAACCTGTACCCTCAATAACTTCCCTGTCTAACTGGAACGTACCAATGCAGAACTCCAAACAAATAGGCCCTGAACCTGTACCCCTCCATAACCTCCCAGTCACACTGGAACGTACCAACGCAGTACTCCACACAAATATACCCTGAACCTGTACCCCTCTATAAACTCCCTGTCTCACTGGAACGTACCAATGCAGAAGTCCACACAAATATGCCCTGAACCTGTACCCTCCATAACCTCCCAGTCTCACTGGAACGTACCAATTCAGAATTCCACACAAATATACACTGAACCTGTACCCACCCAGAACATCCTTGTCTCACTGGAATGTACCAATGCAGAACTCCACACAAATTTGCCCTGAACCTGTACACCTCCATAAACTCCCTATCTCACTGGAAATTGCCAATGCAGAACTACACACAAATTTGCCCTGAACCTGTACCCTCCGTAACCTCCCTGTCTCACTGGAACGTACCAATGCAGAACTCCACACAAATATGCCCTGAACCTGTACCCCTCCATAACCTCCCTGTCTCACAGGAACGTACCAATGCAGAACTCCACACAAATATGCCCTGAACCTGTACCCCTCCATAACCTCCATGTCTCACTGGAACGTACCAATTCAGAACTCCACACAAATTTGCCCTGAACCTGTACCCCTCCATAACCTCCCTGTCTCACTGGAACGTACCATTGCAGAAGTCCACACAAATGTGCCCTGAACCTGTACCCGTCCATAACCTCACGTCTCACTGGAACGTCCCACTGCAGAACTACACACAAATTTGCCCTGAACCTGTACCCCTCCATAACCTCCCTGTCTCACTGGAACGTACCAATGCAGAACTCCACACAAATATGCCCTAAACCTGTACCCCTCCATAACCTCCCGGTCTCACTGGAACGTACCAATGCAGAAGTCCACACAAATGTGCCCTGAACCTGTAACCGTCCATAACCTCATGTCTCACTGGAACGTCCCACTGCAGAACAACACACAAATTTGCCCTGAACCTGTACCCCTCCATAACCTCCCTGTCTCACTGGAACGTACCAATGCAGAGTCCACACAAATATGCCCTGAACCTGTACCCCTCCATAACCTCCCAGTCATACTGGAACGGACCAACGCAGAACTCCACATAAATATACCCTGAACCTATAACCCTCCATAACCTCCCTGTCTCACAGGAACGTACCAATGCAGAACTCCACACAAATATGCCCTGAACGTGTACCCCTCCATAACCTCCCAGTCACACAGGAACGTACCAACGCAGAACTCCAAACAAATATACCCTGAACCTGTACCCCTCCAAAACCTCCCTGTCTCACTGGAACGTACCAATGCAGAACTCCACACAAATATGCCCTGAACCTGTACCCTCCATAACCTCCCTGTCTCACTGGAACGTACCAATGCAGAATTCCACACAAAAATGCCCTGAACCTGTACCCCTGCAAAACCTCCCTGTCTCACTGGAACTTACCAATGCAGAACTCCACACAAATATGCCCTGAACCTGTACACGTCCATAAACTCCCTATCTCACTGGAATGTCCCACTGCAGAATTCCACACAAATATGCCATGTACCGGTACCCTCCATAACCTCCCATTCCCACTGGAACGTAACAATGCAGAACTCCACTCAAATATGCCCTGAACCTGTACATCCATAACCTCCCTGTCTCACTGGAACGTACCAATGCAGAACTCCAGACAAATATGCCCTGAACTTGTACCCTCCATAACCTCCCTGTCTCACTGGAACGTACCAATGCAGAACTCCACACTAATTTGCCCTGAACCTGTAGCCCTCCATAACCTCCCTGTCTCACTGGAACTTACCAATGCAGAACTCCACACAAATATGCCCTGAACCTGTACCCCTCCATAACCTCATGTCTCACTGGAACGTCCCACTGCAGAACTCCACACAAATATGCCCTGAACCTGTACCCTCCATAACTTCCCTGTCTAACTGGAACGTACCAATGCAGAACTCCAAACAAATATGCCCTGAACCTGTACCCCTCCATAACCTCCCAGTCACACTGGAACGTACCAACGCAGTACTCCACACAAATATACCCTGAACCTGTACCCCTCTATAACCTCCCTGTCTCACTGGAACGTACCAATGCAGAACTCCACACAAATATGCCCTGAACCTGTACCCTCCATAAACTCCCTGTCTCACTGGAACGTACCAATGCAGAATTCCACACAAATATGCACTGAACCTGTACCCACCCAGAACCTCCTAGTCTCACTGGAATGTACCAATGCAGAACTCCACACAAATTTGCCCTGAACCTGTACACCTCCATAAACTCCCTGTCTCACTGGAAATTGCCAATGCAGAACTACACTCAAATTTGCCCTGAACCTGTACCCTACGTAACCTCCCTGTCTCACTGCAACGTACCAATGCAGAACTCCACACAAATATGCCCTGAACCTGTACCCCTCCATAACCTCCCTGTCTCACAGGAACGTACCAATGCAGAACTCCACACAAATATGCCCTGAACCTGTACCCCTCCATAACCTCCCTGTCTCACTGGAACGTACCAATTCAGAACTCCACACAAATTTGCCCTGAACCTGTACCCCTTCCATAACCTCCCTGTCTCACTGGAACGTACCAATGCAGAACTCCACACAAATATGCCCTGAACCTGTACCCCCCCGTAACCTCCCGGTCTCACTGGAACGTACCATTGCAGAAGTCCACACAAATGTGCCCTGAACCTGTACCCGTCCATAACCTCATGTCTCACTGGAACGTCCCACTGCAGAACTACACACAAATTTGCCCTGAACCTGTACCCCTCCATAACCTCCCTGTCTCACTGGAACGTACCAATGCAGAGCTCCACACAAATATGCCCTGAACCTGTACCCCTCCATAACCTCCCTGTCTCACTGGAATGTACCAATGCAGAACTCCACACAAATGTGCCCTGAACCTGTACCCGTCCATAACCTCATGTCTCACTGGAACGTACCATTGCAGAGCTCCACACAAATATGCCCTGAACCTGTACCCCTCCATAACCTCCCTGTCTCACTGGAATGTACCATTGCAGAACTCCACACAAATATGCCCTGAACCTGTACCCTCCATAACTTCCCTGTCTCACTTGAACGTACCAATGCAGAACTCCAAACAAATATGCCCTGAACCTGTACCCCTCCATAACCTCCCAGTCACACTGGAACGTACCAACGCAGAACTCCACACAAATATACACTGAAACTGTACCCCTCCATATCCTCCCTGTCTCACTGGAACGTACCAATGCAGAGCTCCACACAAATATGCCCTGAACCTGTACCCCTCCATAACCTCCCTGTCACACTGGAAAGTACCACTGCAGAACTCCACACAAATATGCCCTGAACCTGTACACATCCATAACCTCCTTGTCTCACTGGAACGTACCAATGCAGAACTCCACAGAAATATGCCCTGAACTTGTACCCTCCATAACCTCCCTGTCTCACTGGAACGTACCAATGCAGAACTCCACACAAATTTGCCCTGAACCTGTACCCCTCCATAACCTCCCTGTCTCACTGAAACGTACCAATGCAGAACTCCACACAAATATGCCCTGAACCTGTACCCATCCATAACCTCCCGGTCTCACTGGAACGTACCAATGCAGAAGTCCACACAAATGTGCCCTGAACCTGAACCCGTCCATAACCTCATGTCTCACTGTAACGTCCCACTGCAGAACTCCAAACAAATATGCCCTGAACCAGTACCCCTCCATAACCTCCCAGTCACACTGGAACGTACCAACGCAGAACTCCACACAAATATACCCTGAACCTGTAACCCTCCATAACCACCCTGTCTCACTGGAACGTACCAATGCAGAACTCCACTCAAATTTGCCCTGAACCTGTACCCTCCATAACCTCCCTGTCTCACTGGAACGTACCAATGCAGAATTCCACACAAATATGCCCTGAACCTGTAACCACCCATAAGCTCACTGTCTCACTGGAACGTACCACTGCAGAACTCCACAGAAATATGCCCTGAACCTGTACCCTCCATAAACTCCCTGTCTCACTGGAACGTACCAATGCAGAATTCCACACAAATATGCCCTGAACCTGTACCCACCCATAAGCTCACTGTCTCACTGGAACGTACCACTGCAGAACTCCACAGAAATATGCCCTGAACCTGTACCCGTCCATAACCTCATGTCTCACTGGAACGTCCCACTGCAGAACTACACACAAATTTGCCCTGAACCTGTACCCCTCCATAACCTCCCTGTCTATCTGGAACGTACCAATGCAGAGCTCCACACAAATATGCCCTGAACCTGTACCCCTCCATAACCTCCCTGTCTCACTGGAATGTACCAATGCAGAACTCCACACAAATGTGCCCTGAACCTGTACCCGTCCATAACCTCATGTCTCACTGGAACGTACCATTGCAGAGCTCCACACAAATATGCCCTGAACCTGTACCCCTCCATAACCTCCCTGTCTCACTGGAATGTACCATTGCAGAACTCCACACAAATATGCCCTGAACCTGTACCCTCCATAACTTCCCTGTCTCACTGGAACGTACCAATGCAGAACTCCAAAGAAATATGCCCTGAACCTGTACCCCTCCATAACCTCCCAGTCACACTGGAATGTACCAACGCAGAACTCCACACAAATATACCCTGAAACTGTACCCCTCCATAACCTCCCTGTCTCACTGGAACGTACCAATGCAGAGCTCCACACAAATATGCCCTGAACCTGTACCCCTCCATAACCTCCCTGTCACACTGGAAAGTACCACTGCAGAACTCCACACAAATATGCCCTGAACCTGTACACATCCATAACCTCCCTGCTTCACTGGAACGTACCAATGCAGAACTCCACACAAATATGCCCTGAACTTGTACCCTCCATAACCTCCCTGTCTCACTGGAACGTACCAATGCAGAACTCCACACAAATTTGCCCTGAACCTGTACCCCTCCATAACCTCCCTGTCTCACTGGAATGTACCAATGCAGAATTCCACACAAATATGCCCTGAACCTGTACCCCACCATAACCTCCCTGTCTCACTGGAACGTACCAATGCAGAACTCCACACAAATATGCCCTGAACCTGTACCCCTCCGTAACCTCCCGGTCTCACTGGAACGTACCATTGCAGAAGTCCACACAAATGTGCCCTGAACCTGTACCCGTCCATAACCTCATGACTCACTGGAACGGCCCACTGCAGAACTACACACAAATTTGCCCTGAACCTGTACCCCTCCATAACCTCCCTGTCTCACTGGAACGTACCAATGCAGAGCTCCACACAAATATGCCCTGAACCTGTACCCCTCCATAACCTCCCTGTCTCACTGGAATGTACCAATGCAGAACTCCACACAAATGTTCCCTGAACCTGTACCCGTCCATAACCTCATGTCTCACTGGAACGTACCATTGCAGAGCTCCACACAAATATGCCCTGAACCTGAACCCTCCATAACCTCCCTGTCTCACTGGAATGTACCATTGCAGAACTCCACACAAATATGCCCTGAACCTGTACCCTCCATAACCTCCCTGTCTCACAGGAACGTACCAATGCAGAACTCCAGACAAATATGCCCTGAACCTGTACCCCTCCATAACCTCACTGTCTCACTGGAACGTACCAATTCAGAACTCCACACAAATTTGCCCTGAACCTGTACCCCTCCATAACATCCCTGTCTCACTGGAACGTACCAATGCAGAACTCCACACAAATATGCCCTGAACCTGTACCCCTCCGTAACCTCCCGGTCTCACTGGAACGTACCATTGCAGAAGTCCACACAAATGTGCCCTGAACCTGTACCCGTCCGTAACTTCATGTCTCACTGGAACGTCCCACTGCAGAACTACACACAAATTTGCCCTGAACCTGTACCCCTCCATAACCTCCCTGTCTCACTGGAACGTACCAATGCAGAGCTCCACACAAATATGCCCTGAACCTATAACCCTCCATAACCTCCCTGTCTCACAGGAACGTACCAATGCAGAACTCCACACAAATATGCCCAGAACGTGTACCCCTCCATAACCTCCCAGTCACACAGGAACGTACCAACGCAGAACTCCAAACACATATATCCTGAACCTGTACCCCTCCAAAACCCCCCTGTCTCACTGGAACGTACCAATGCAGAACTCCACACAAATATGCCCTGAACCTGTACCCTCCATAACCTCCCTGTCTCACTGGAACGTACCAATGCAGAATTCCACACAAAAATGCCCTGAACCTGTACCCCTCCAAAACCTCCCTGTCTCACTGGAACGTACCAATGCAGAATTCCACACAAATATGCCTTGAACCTGTACATGTCCATAAACTCCCTGTCTCACTGGAACGTCCCACTGCAGAATTCCACACAAATATGCCATGTACCGGTACCCTCCATAACCTCCCATTCCCACTGGAAAGTACCAATGCAGAACTCCACTCAAATATGCCCTGAACCTGTACATCCATAACCTCCCTGTCTCACTGGAACGTACCAATGCAGAACTCCAGACAAATATGCCCTGAACTTGTACCCTCCATAACCTCCCTGTCTCACTGGAACGTACCAATGCAGAACTCCACACAAATTTGCCCTGTACATGTACACCTCCATAAACTCTCTGTCTCACTGGAAATTGTCAATGCAGAACTACACTCAAATTTGCCCTGAACCTGTACCCTCCGTAACCTCCCTGTCTCACTGGAACGTACCAATGCAGAACTCCACACAAATATGTCCTGAACCTGTACCCCTCCATAACCTCCCTGTCTCACAGGAACGTACCAATGCAGAACTCCACACAAATATGCCCTGAACCTGTACCCCTCCATAACCTCCATGTCTCACTGGAACGTACCAATTCAGAACTCCACACAAATTTGCCCAGAACCTGTACCCCTCCATAACCTCCCTGTCTCACTGGAACGTACCATTGCAGAAGTCCACACAAATGTGCCCTGAACCTGTACCCGTCCATAACCTCATGTCTCACTGGAACGTCCCACTGCAGAACTACACACAAATTTCCCCTGAACCTGTACCCCTCCATAACCTCCCTGTCTCACTGGAACGTACCAATGCAGAACTCCACACAAATATGCCCTGAACCTGTACCCCTCCATAACCTCCCTGTCTCACTGGAACGTACCAATGCAGAAGTCCACACAAATGTGCCCTGAACCTGTACCCCTCCGTAACCTCCCAGTCATACTGGAACGGACCAACGCAGAACTCCACATAAATATACCCTGAACCTATAACCCTCCATAACCTCCCTGTCTCACAGGAACGTACCAATGCAGAACTCCACACAAATATGCCCTGAACGTGTACCCCTCCATAACCTCCCAGTCACACAGGAACGTACCAACGCAGAACTCCAAACAAATATACCCTGAACCTGTACCCCTCCAAAACACCCCTGTCTCACTGGAACGTACCAATGCAGAACTCCACACAAATATGCCCTGAACCTGTACCCTCCATAACCTCCCTGTCTCACTGGAACGTACCAATGCAGAATTCCACACAAAAATGCCCTGAACCTGTACCCCTCCAAAACCTCCCCGTCTCACTGGAACGTACCAATGCAGAATTCCACACAAATATGCCTTGAACCTGTACACGTCCATAAACTCCCTGTCTCACTGGAACGTCCCACTGCAGAATTCCACACAAATATGCCATGTACCGGTACCCTCCATAACCTCCCATTCCCACTGGAAAGTACCAATGCAGAACTCCACTCAAATATGCTCTGAACCTGTACATCCATAACCTCCCTGTCTCACTGGAACGTACCAATGCAGAACTCCAGACAAATATGCCCTGAACTTGTACCCTCCATAACCTCCCTGTCTCACTGGAACGTACCAATGCAGAACTCCACACTAATTTGCCCTGAACCTGTAGACCTCCATAACCTCCCTGTCTCACTGGAACGTACCAATGCAGAACTCCACACAAATATGCCCTGAACCTGTACCCCTCCATAACCTCCCGGTCTCACTGGAACTTACCAATGCAGAAGTCCACACAAATGTGCCCTGAACCTGTACCCGTCCATAACCTCATGTCTCACTGGAACGTCCCACTGCAGAACTCCACACAAATATGCCCTGAACCTGTACCCCTCCATAACCTCCCTGTCTCACTGGAACGTACCAATGCAGAAGTCCACACAAATGTGCCCTGAACCTGTACCCCTCCGTAACCTCCCAGTCATACTGGAACGGACCAACGCAGAACTCCACATAAATATACCCTGAACCTATAACCCTCCATAACCTCCCTGTCTCACAGGAACGTACCAATGCAGAACTCCACACAAATATGCCCTGAACGTGTACCCCTCCATAACCTCCCAGTCACACAGGAACGTACCAACGCAGAACTCCAAACAAATATACCCTGAACCTGTACCCCTCCAAAACACCCCTGTCTCACTGGAACGTACCAATGCAGAACTCCACACAAATATGCCCTGAACCTGTACCCTCCATAACCTCCCTGTCTCACTGGAACGTACCAATGCAGAATTCCACACAAAAATGCCCTGAACCTGTACCCCTCCAAAACCTCCCCGTCTCACTGGAACGTACCAATGCAGAATTCCACACAAATATGCCTTGAACCTGTACACGTCCATAAACTCCCTGTCTCACTGGAACGTCCCACTGCAGAATTCCACACAAATATGCCATGTACCGGTACCCTCCATAACCTCCCATTCCCACTGGAAAGTACCAATGCAGAACTCCACTCAAATATGCTCTGAACCTGTACATCCATAACCTCCCTGTCTCACTGGAACGTACCAATGCAGAACTCCAGACAAATATGCCCTGAACTTGTACCCTCCATAACCTCCCTGTCTCACTGGAACGTACCAATGCAGAACTCCACACTAATTTGCCCTGAACCTGTAGACCTCCATAACCTCCCTGTCTCACTGGAACGTACCAATGCAGAACTCCACACAAATATGCCCTGAACCTGTACCCCTCCATAACCTCCCGGTCTCACTGGAACTTACCAATGCAGAAGTCCACACAAATGTGCCCTGAACCTGTACCCGTCCATAACCTCATGTCTCACTGGAACGTCCCACTGCAGAACTCCACACAAATATGCCCTGAACCTGTACCCTCAATAACTTCCCTGTCTAACTGGAACGTACCAATGCAGAACTCCAAACAAATAGGCCCTGAACCTGTACCCCTCCATAACCTCCCAGTCACACTGGAACGTACCAACGCAGTACTCCACACAAATATACCCTGAACCTGTACCCCTCTATAAACTCCCTGTCTCACTGGAACGTACCAATGCAGAAGTCCACACAAATATGCCCTGAACCTGTACCCTCCATAACCTCCCAGTCTCACTGGAACGTACCAATGCAGAATTCCACACAAATATACACTGAACCTGTACCCACCCAGAACATCCTTGTCTCACTGGAATGTACCAATGCAGAACTCCACACAAATTTGCCCTGAACCTGTACACCTCCATAAACTCCCTATCTCACTGGAAATTGCCAATGCAGAACTACACACAAATTTGCCCTGAACCTGTACCCTCCGTAACCTCCCTGTCTCACTGGAACGTACCAATGCAGAACTCCACACAAATATGCCCTGAACCTGTACCCCTCCATAACCTCCCTGTCTCACAGGAACGTACCAATGCAGAACTCCACACAAATATGCCCTGAACCTGTACCCCTCCATAACCTCCATGTCTCACTGGAACGTACCAATTCAGAACTCCACACAAATTTGCCCTGAACCTGTACCCCTCCATAACCTCCCTGTCTCACTGGAACGTACCATTGCAGAAGTCCACACAAATGTGCCCTGAACCTGTACCCGTCCATAACCTCACGTCTCACTGGAACGTCCCACTGCAGAACTACACACAAATTTGCCCTGAACCTGTACCCCTCCATAACCTCCCTGTCTCACTGGAACGTACCAATGCAGAACTCCACACAAATATGCCCTAAACCTGTACCCCTCCATAACCTCCCGGTCTCACTGGAACGTACCAATGCAGAAGTCCACACAAATGTGCCCTGAACCTGTAACCGTCCATAACCTCATGTCTCACTGGAACGTCCCACTGCAGAACAACACACAAATTTGCCCTGAACCTGTACCCCTCCATAAGCTCCCTGTCTCACTGGAACGTACCAATGCAGAGTCCACACAAATATGCCCTGAACCTGTACCCCTCCATAACCTCCCAGTCATACTGGAACGGACCAACGCAGAACTCCACATAAATATACCCTGAACCTATAACCCTCCATAACCTCCCTGTCTCACAGGAACGTACCAATGCAGAACTCCACACAAATATGCCCTGAACGTGTACCCCTCCATAACCTCCCAGTCACACAGGAACGTACCAACGCAGAACTCCAAACAAATATACCCTGAACCTGTACCCCTCCAAAACCTCCCTGTCTCACTGGAACGTACCAATGCAGAACTCCACACAAATATGCCCTGAACCTGTACCCTCCATAACCTCCCTGTCTCACTGGAACGTACCAATGCAGAATTCCACACAAAAATGCCCTGAACCTGTACCCCTGCAAAACCTCCCTGTCTCACTGGAACTTACCAATGCAGAACTCCACACAAATATGCCCTGAACCTGTACACGTCCATAAACTCCCTATCTCACTGGAATGTCCCACTGCAGAATTCCACACAAATATGCCATGTACCGGTACCCTCCATAACCTCCCATTCCCACTGGAACGTAACAATGCAGAACTCCACTCAAATATGCCCTGAACCTGTACATCCATAACCTCCCTGTCTCACTGGAACGTACCAATGCAGAACTCCAGACAAATATGCCCTGAACTTGTACCCTCCATAACCTCCCTGTCTCACTGGAACGTACCAATGCAGAACTCCACACTAATTTGCCCTGAACCTGTAGCCCTCCATAACCTCCCTGTCTCACTGGAACTTACCAATGCAGAACTCCACACAAATATGCCCTGAACCTGTACCCCTCCATAACCTCATGTCTCACTGGAACGTCCCACTGCAGAACTCCACACAAATATGCCCTGAACCTGTACCCTCCATAACTTCCCTGTCTAACTGGAACGTACCAATGCAGAACTCCAAACAAATATGCCCTGAACCTGTACCCCTCCATAACCTCCCAGTCACACTGGAACGTACCAACGCAGTACTCCACACAAATATACCCTGAACCTGTACCCCTCTATAACCTCCCTGTCTCACTGGAACGTACCAATGCAGAACTCCACACAAATATGCCCTGAACCTGTACCCTCCATAAACTCCCTGTCTCACTGGAACGTACCAATGCAGAATTCCACACAAATATGCACTGAACCTGTACCCACCCAGAACCTCCTAGTCTCACTGGAATGTACCAATGCAGAACTCCACACAAATTTGCCCTGAACCTGTACACCTCCATAAACTCCCTGTCTCACTGGAAATTGCCAATGCAGAACTACACTCAAATTTGCCCTGAACCTGTACCCTACGTAACCTCCCTGTCTCACTGCAACGTACCAATGCAGAACTCCACACAAATATGCCCTGAACCTGTACCCCTCCATAACCTCCCTGTCTCACAGGAACGTACCAATGCAGAACTCCACACAAATATGCCCTGAACCTGTACCCCTCCATAACCTCCCTGTCTCACTGGAACGTACCAATTCAGAACTCCACACAAATTTGCCCTGAACCTGTACCCCTTCCATAACCTCCCTGTCTCACTGGAACGTACCAATGCAGAACTCCACACAAATATGCCCTGAACCTGTACCCCCCCGTAACCTCCCGGTCTCACTGGAACGTACCATTGCAGAAGTCCACACAAATGTGCCCTGAACCTGTACCCGTCCATAACCTCATGTCTCACTGGAACGTCCCACTGCAGAACTACACACAAATTTGCCCTGAACCTGTACCCCTCCATAACCTCCCTGTCTCACTGGAACGTACCAATGCAGAGCTCCACACAAATATGCCCTGAACCTGTACCCCTCCATAACCTCCCTGTCTCACTGGAATGTACCAATGCAGAACTCCACACAAATGTGCCCTGAACCTGTACCCGTCCATAACCTCATGTCTCAATGGAACGTACCATTGCAGAGCTCCACACAAATATGCCCTGAACCTGTACCCCTCCATAACCTCCCTGTCTCACTGGAATGTACCATTGCAGAACTCCACACAAATATGCCCTGAACCTGTACCCTCCATAACTTCCCTGTCTCACTTGAACGTACCAATGCAGAACTCCAAACAAATATGCCCTGAACCTGTACCCCTCCATAACCTCCCAGTCACACTGGAACGTACCAACGCAGAACTCCACACAAATATACACTGAAACTGTACCCCTCCATATCCTCCCTGTCTCACTGGAACGTACCAATGCAGAGCTCCACACAAATATGCCCTGAACCTGTACCCCTCCATAACCTCCCTGTCACACTGGAAAGTACCACTGCAGAACTCCACACAAATATGCCCTGAACCTGTACACATCCATAACCTCCCTGTCTCACTGGAACGTACCAATGCAGAACTCCACACAAATATGCCCTGAACCTGTACCCATCCATAACCTCCCGGTCTCACTGGAACGTACCAATGCAGAAGTCCACACAAATGTGCCCTGAACCTGAACCCGTCCATAACCTCATGTCTCACTGTAACGTCCCACTGCAGAACTCCAAACAAATATGCCCTGAACCAGTACCCCTCCATAACCTCCCAGTCACACTGGAACGTACCAACGCAGAACTCCACACAAATATACCCTGAACCTGTAGCCCTCCATAACCACCCTGTCTCACTGGAACGTACCAATGCAGAACTCCACTCAAATTTGCCCTGAACCTGTACCCTCCATAACCTCCCTGTCTCACTGGAACGTACCAATGCAGAATTCCACACAAATATGCCCTGAACCTGTACCCACCCATAAGCTCACTGTCTCACTGGAACGTACCACTGCAGAACTCCACAGAAATATGCCCTGAACCTGTACCCTCCATAAACTCCCTGTCTCACTGGAACGTACCAATGCAGAATTCCACACAAATATGCCCTGAACCTGTACCCACCCATAAGCTCACTGTCTCACTGGAACGTACCACTGCAGAACTCCACAGAAATATGCCCTGAACCTGTACCCGTCCATAACCTCATGTCTCACTGGAACGTCCCACTGCAGAACTACACACAAATTTGCCCTGAACCTGTACCCCTCCATAACCTCCCTGTCTAACTGGAACGTACCAATGCAGAGCTCCACACAAATATGCCCTGAACCTGTACCCCTCCATAACCTCCCTGTCTCACTGGAATGTACCAATGCAGAACTCCACACAAATGTGCCCTGAACCTGTACCCGTCCATAACCTCATGTCTCACTGGAACGTACCATTGCAGAGCTCCACACAAATATGCCCTGAACCTGTACCCCTCCATAACCTCCCTGTCTCACTGGAATGTACCATTGCAGAACTCCACACAAATATGCCCTGAACCTGTACCCTCCATAACTTCCCTGTCTCACTGGAACGTACCAATGCAGAACTCCAAAGAAATATGCCCTGAACCTGTACCCCTCCATAACCTCCCAGTCACACTGGAACGTACCAACGCAGAACTCCACACAAATATACCCTGAAACTGTACCCCTCCATAACCTCCCTGTCTCACTGGAACGTACCAATGCAGAGCTCCACACAAATATGCCCTGAACCTGTACCCCTCCATAACCTCCCTGTCACACTGGAAAGTACCACTGCAGAACTCCACACAAATATGCCCTGAACCTGTACACATCCATAACCTCCCTGCTTCACTGGAACGTACCAATGCAGAACTCCACACAAATATGCCCTGAACTTGTACCCTCCATAACCTCCCTGTCTCACTGGAACGTACCAATGCAGAACTCCACACAAATTTGCCCTGAACCTGTACCCCTCCATAACCTCCCTGTCTCACTGAAACGTACCAATGCAGAACTCCACACAAATATGCCCTGAACCTGTACCCATCCATAACCTCCCGGTCTCACTGGAACGTACCAATGCAGAAGTCCACACAAATGTGCCCTGAACCTGAACCCGTCCATAACCTCATGTCTCACTGTAACGTCCCACTGCAGAACTCCAAACAAATATGCCCTGAACCAGTACCCCTCCATAACCTCCCAGTCACACTGGAACGTACCAACGCAGAACTCCACACAAATATACCCTGAACCTGTACCCCTCCATAACATCCCTGTCTCACTGGAACGTACCAATGCAGAACTCCACTCAAATTTGCCCTGAACCTGTACCCTCCATAACCTCCCTGTCTCACTGGAACGTCCCACTGCAGAACAACACACAAATTTGCCCTGAACCTGTACCCCTCCATAACCTCCCTGTCTCAGTGGAACGTACCAATGCAGAGCTCCACACAAATATGCCCTGAACCTGTACCCCTCCATACCCTCCCTGTCTCACTGGAACGTACCAATGCAGAATTCCACACAAATATGCCCTGAACCTGTACCCCACCATAACCTCCCTGTCTCACAGGAACGTACCAATGCAGAACTCCAGACAAATATGCCCTGAACCTGTACCCCTCCATAACAACACTGTCTCACTGGAACGTACCAATTCAGAACTCCACACAAATTTGCCCTGAACCTGTACCCCTCCATAACATCCCTGTCTCACTGGAACGTACCAATGCAGAACTCCACACAAATATGCCCTGAACCTGTACCCCTCCGTAACCTCCCGGTCTCACTGGAACGTACCATTGCAGAAGTCCACACAAATGTGCCCTGAACCTGTACCCGTCCATAACCTCATGTCTCACTGGAACGTCCCACTGCAGAACTACACACAAATTTGCCCTGAACCTGTACCCCTCCATAACCTCCCTGTCTCACTGGAACGTACCAATGCAGAGCTCCACACAAATATGCCCTGAACCTGTACCCCTCCATAACCTCCCTGTCTCACTGGAATGTACCAATGCAGAACTCCACAAAAATGTGCCCTGAACCTGTACCCGTCCATAACCTCATGTCTCACTGGAACGTACCATTGCAGAGCTCCACACAAATATGCCCTGAACCTGAACCCTCCATAACCTCCCTGTCTCACTGGAATGTACCATTGCAGAACTCCACACAAATATGCCCTGAACCTGTACCCTCCATAACTTCCCTGTCTCACTGGAACGTACCAATGCAGAACTCCAAACAAATATGCCCTGAACCTGTACCCCTCCATATCCTCCCAGTCACACTGGAACGTACCAACGCAGAACTCCACACAAATATACCCTGAACCTGTACCCCTCCATAACCTCCCTGTCTCACTGGAACGTACCAATGCAGAGCTCCACACAAATATGCCCTGAACCTGTACCCCTCCATAACCTCCCTGTCACACTGGAAAGTACCACTGCAGAACTCCACAAAAATATGCCCTGAACCTGTACACATCCATAACCTCCCTGTCTCACTGGAACGTACCAATGCAGAACTCCACACAAATATGCCCTGAACTTGTACCCTCCATAACCTCCCTGTCTCACTGGAACGTACCAATGCAGAACTCCACACAAATGTGCCCTGAACCTGTACACCTCCATAAACTCCCTGTCTCACTGGAAATTGCCAATGCAGAACTACACTCCAATTTGCCCTGAACCTGTACCCTCCGTAACCTCCCTGTCTCACTGCAACGTACCAATGCAGAACTACACACAAATATGCCCTGAACCTGTACCCCTCCATAACCTCCCTGTCTCACAGGAACGTACCAATGCAGAACTCCACACAAATATGCCCTGAACGTGTACCCCTCCATAACCTCCCAGTCACACAGGAACGTACCAACGCAGAACTCCAAACAAATATACCCTGAACCTGTACCCCTCCAAAACCTCCCTGTCTCACTGGAACGTACCAATGCAGAACTCCACACAAATATGCCCTGAACCTGTACCCTCCATAACCTCCCTGTCTCACTGGAACGTACCAATGCAGAATTCCACACAAAAATGCCCTGAACCTGTACCCCTGCAAAACCTCCCTGTCTCACTGGAACTTACCAATGCAGAACTCCACACAAATATGCCCTGAACCTGTACACGTCCATAAACTCCCTATCTCACTGGAATGTCCCACTGCAGAATTCCACACAAATATGCCATGTACCGGTACCCTCCATAACCTCCCATTCCCACTGGAACGTAACAATGCAGAACTCCACTCAAATATGCCCTGAACCTGTACATCCATAACCTCCCTGTCTCACTGGAACGTACCAATGCAGAACTCCAGACAAATATGCCCTGAACTTGTACCCTCCATAACCTCCCTGTCTCACTGGAACGTACCAATGCAGAACTCCACACTAATTTGCCCTGAACCTGTAGCCCTCCATAACCTCCCTGTCTCACTGGAACTTACCAATGCAGAACTCCACACAAATATGCCCTGAACCTGTACCCCTCCATAACCTCATGTCTCACTGGAACGTCCCACTGCAGAACTCCACACAAATATGCCCTGAACCTGTACCCTCCATAACTTCCCTGTCTAACTGGAACGTACCAATGCAGAACTCCAAACAAATATGCCCTGAACCTGTACCCCTCCATAACCTCCCAGTCACACTGGAACGTACCAACGCAGTACTCCACACAAATATACCCTGAACCTGTACCCCTCTATAACCTCCCTGTCTCACTGGAACGTACCAATGCAGAACTCCACACAAATATGCCCTGAACCTGTACCCTCCATAAACTCCCTGTCTCACTGGAACGTACCAATGCAGAATTCCACACAAATATGCACTGAACCTGTACCCACCCAGAACCTCCTAGTCTCACTGGAATGTACCAATGCAGAACTCCACACAAATTTGCCCTGAACCTGTACACCTCCATAAACTCCCTGTCTCACTGGAAATTGCCAATGCAGAACTACACTCAAATTTGCCCTGAACCTGTACCCTACGTAACCTCCCTGTCTCACTGCAACGTACCAATGCAGAACTCCACACAAATATGCCCTGAACCTGTACCCCTCCATAACCTCCCTGTCTCACAGGAACGTACCAATGCAGAACTCCACACAAATATGCCCTGAACCTGTACCCCTCCATAACCTCCCTGTCTCACTGGAACGTACCAATTCAGAACTCCACACAAATTTGCCCTGAACCTGTACCCCTTCCATAACCTCCCTGTCTCACTGGAACGTACCAATGCAGAACTCCACACAAATATGCCCTGAACCTGTACCCCCCCGTAACCTCCCGGTCTCACTGGAACGTACCATTGCAGAAGTCCACACAAATGTGCCCTGAACCTGTACCCGTCCATAACCTCATGTCTCACTGGAACGTCCCACTGCAGAACTACACACAAATTTGCCCTGAACCTGTACCCCTCCATAACCTCCCTGTCTCACTGGAACGTACCAATGCAGAGCTCCACACAAATATGCCCTGAACCTGTACCCCTCCATAACCTCCCTGTCTCACTGGAATGTACCAATGCAGAACTCCACACAAATGTGCCCTGAACCTGTACCCGTCCATAACCTCATGTCTCACTGGAACGTACCATTGCAGAGCTCCACACAAATATGCCCTGAACCTGTACCCCTCCATAACCTCCCTGTCTCACTGGAATGTACCATTGCAGAACTCCACACAAATATACCCTGAACCTGTACCCTCCATAACTTCCCTGTCTCACTTGAACGTACCAATGCAGAACTCCAAACAAATATGCCCTGAACCTGTACCCCTCCATAACCTCCCAGTCACACTGGAACGTACCAACGCAGAACTCCACACAAATATACACTGAAACTGTACCCCTCCATATCCTCCCTGTCTCACTGGAACGTACCAATGCAGAGCTCCACACAAATATGCCCTGAACCTGTACCCCTCCATAACCTCCCTGTCACACTGGAAAGTACCACTGCAGAACTCCACACAAATATGCCCTGAACCTGTACACATCCATAACCTCCTTGTCTCACTGGAAAGTACCACTGCAGAACTCCACACAAATATGCCCTGAACCTGTACACATCCATAACCTCCCTGCTTCACTGGAACGTACCAATGCAGAACTCCACACAAATATGCCCTGAACTTGTACCCTCCATAACCTCCCTGTCTCACTGGAACGTACCAATGCAGAACTCCACACAAATTTGCCCTGAACCTGTACCCCTCCATAACCTCCCTGTCTCACTGAAACGTACCAATGCAGAACTCCACACAAATATGCCCTGAACCTGTACCCATCCATAACCTCCCGGTCTCACTGGAACGTACCAATGCAGAAGTCCACACAAATGTGCCCTGAACCTGAACCCGTCCATAACCTCATGTCTCACTGTAACGTCCCACTGCAGAACTCCAAACAAATATGCCCTGAACCAGTACCCCTCCATAACCTCCCAGTCACACTGGAACGTACCAACGCAGAACTCCACACAAATATACCCTGAACCTGTACCCCTCCATAACATCCCTGTCTCACTGGAACGTACCAATGCAGAACTCCACTCAAATTTGCCCTGAACCTGTACCCTCCATAACCTCCCTGTCTCACTGGAACGTCCCACTGCAGAACAACACACAAATTTGCCCTGAACCTGTACCCCTCCATAACCTCCCTGTCTCAGTGGAACGTACCAATGCAGAGCTCCACACAAATATGCCCTGAACCTGTACCCCTCCATACCCTCCCTGTCTCACTGGAACGTACCAATGCAGAATTCCACACAAATATGCCTTGAACCTGTACCCCACCATAACCTCCCTGTCTCACAGGAACGTACCAATGCAGAACTCCAGACAAATATGCCCTGAACCTGTACCCCTCCATAACAACACTGTCTCACTGGAACGTACCAATTCAGAACTCCACACAAATTTGCCCTGAACCTGTACCCCTCCATAACATCCCTGTCTCACTGGAACGTACCAATGCAGAACTCCACACAAATATGCCCTGAACCTGTACCCCTCCGTAACCTCCCGGTCTCACTGGAACGTACCATTGCAGAAGTCCACACAAATGTGCCCTGAACCTGTACCCGTCCATAACCTCATGTCTCACTGGAACGTCCCACTGCAGAACTACACACAAATTTGCCCTGAACCTGTACCCCTCCATAACCTCCCTGTCTCACTGGAACGTACCAATGCAGAGCTCCACACAAATATGCCCTGAACCTGTACCCCTCCATAACCTCCCTGTCTCACTGGAATGTACCAATGCAGAACTCCACAAAAATGTGCCCTGAACCTGTACCCGTCCATAACCTCATGTCTCACTGGAACGTACCATTGCAGAGCTCCACACAAATATGCCCTGAACCTGAACCCTCCATAACCTCCCTGTCTCACTGGAATGTACCATTGCAGAACTCCACACAAATATGCCCTGAACCTGTACCCTCCATAACTTCCCTGTCTCACTGGAACGTACCAATGCAGAACTCCAAACAAATATGCCCTGAACCTGTACCCCTCCATATCCTCCCAGTCACACTGGAACGTACCAACGCAGAACTCCACACAAATATACCCTGAACCTGTACCCCTCCATAACCTCCCTGTCTCACTGGAACGTACCAATGCAGAGCTCCACACAAATATGCCCTGAACCTGTACCCCTCCATAACCTCCCTGTCACACTGGAAAGTACCACTGCAGAACTCCACAAAAATATGCCCTGAACCTGTACACATCCATAACCTCCCTGTCTCACTGGAACGTACCAATGCAGAACTCCACACAAATATGCCCTGAACTTGTACCCTCCATAACCTCCCTGTCTCACTGGAACGTACCAATGCAGAACTCCACACAAATGTGCCCTGAACCTGTACACCTCCATAAACTCCCTGTCTCACTGGAAATTGCCAATGCAGTACTACACTCCAATTTGCCCTGAACCTGTACCCTCCGTAACCTCCCTGTCTCACTGCAACGTACCAATGCAGAACTACACACAAATATGCCCTGAACCTGTACCCCTCCATAACCTCCCTGTCTCACAGGAACGTACCAATGCAGAACTCCACACAAATATGCCCTGAACGTGTACCCCTCCATAACCTCCCAGTCACACAGGAACGTACCAACGCAGAACTCCAAACAAATATACCCTGAACCTGTACCCCTCCAAAACCTCCCTGTCTCACTGGAACGTACCAATGCAGAACTCCACACAAATATGCCCTGAACCTGTACCCTCCATAACCTCCCTGTCTCACTGGAACGTACCAATGCAGAATTCCACACAAAAATGCCCTGAACCTGTACCCCTGCAAAACCTCCCTGTCTCACTGGAACTTACCAATGCAGAACTCCACACAAATATGCCCTGAACCTGTACACGTCCATAAACTCCCTATCTCACTGGAATGTCCCACTGCAGAATTCCACACAAATATGCCATGTACCGGTACCCTCCATAACCTCCCATTCCCACTGGAACGTAACAATGCAGAACTCCACTCAAATATGCCCTGAACCTGTACATCCATAACCTCCCTGTCTCACTGGAACGTACCAATGCAGAACTCCAGACAAATATGCCCTGAACTTGTACCCTCCATAACCTCCCTGTCTCACTGGAACGTACCAATGCAGAACTCCACACTAATTTGCCCTGAACCTGTAGCCCTCCATAACCTCCCTGTCTCACTGGAACTTACCAATGCAGAACTCCACACAAATATGCCCTGAACCTGTACCCCTCCATAACCTCATGTCTCACTGGAACGTCCCACTGCAGAACTCCACACAAATATGCCCTGAACCTGTACCCTCCATAACTTCCCTGTCTAACTGGAACGTACCAATGCAGAACTCCAAACAAATATGCCCTGAACCTGTACCCCTCCATAACCTCCCAGTCACACTGGAACGTACCAACGCAGTACTCCACACAAATATACCCTGAACCTGTACCCCTCTATAACCTCCCTGTCTCACTGGAACGTACCAATGCAGAACTCCACACAAATATGCCCTGAACCTGTACCCTCCATAAACTCCCTGTCTCACTGGAACGTACCAATGCAGAATTCCACACAAATATGCACTGAACCTGTACCCACCCAGAACCTCCTAGTCTCACTGGAATGTACCAATGCAGAACTCCACACAAATTTGCCCTGAACCTGTACACCTCCATAAACTCCCTGTCTCACTGGAAATTGCCAATGCAGAACTACACTCACATTTGCCCTGAACCTGTACCCTACGTAACCTCCCTGTCTCACTGCAACGTACCAATGCAGAACTCCACACAAATATGCCCTGAACCTGTACCCCTCCATAACCTCCCTGTCTCACAGGAACGTACCAATGCAGAACTCCACACAAATATGCCCTGAACCTGTACCCCTCCATAACCTCCCTGTCTCACTGGAACGTACCAATTCAGAACTCCACACAAATTTGCCCTGAACCTGTACCCCTTCCATAACCTCCCTGTCTCACTGGAACGTACCAATGCAGAACTCCACACAAATATGCCCTGAACCTGTACCCCCCCGTAACCTCCCGGTCTCACTGGAACGTACCATTGCAGAAGTCCACACAAATGTGCCCTGAACCTGTACCCGTCCATAACCTCATGTCTCACTGGAACGTCCCACTGCAGAACTACACACAAATTTGCCCTGAACCTGTACCCCTCCATAACCTCCCTGTCTCACTGGAACGTACCAATGCAGAGCTCCACACAAATATGCCCTGAACCTGTACCCCTCCATAACCTCCCTGTCTCACTGGAATGTACCAATGCAGAACTCCACACAAATGTGCCCTGAACCTGTACCCGTCCATAACCTCATGTCTCACTGGAACGTACCATTGCAGAGCTCCACACAAATATGCCCTGAACCTGTACCCCTCCATAACCTCCCTGTCTCACTGGAATGTACCATTGCAGAACTCCACACAAATATACCCTGAACCTGTACCCTCCATAACTTCCCTGTCTCACTTGAACGTACCAATGCAGAACTCCAAACAAATATGCCCTGAACCTGTACCCCTCCATAACCTCCCAGTCACACTGGAACGTACCAACGCAGAACTCCACACAAATATACACTGAAACTGTACCCCTCCATATCCTCCCTGTCTCACTGGAACGTACCAATGCAGAGCTCCACACAAATATGCCCTGAACCTGTACCCCTCCATAACCTCCCTGTCACACTGGAAAGTACCACTGCAGAACTCCACACAAATATGCCCTGAACCTGTACACATCCATAACCTCCTTGTCTCACTGGAACGTACCAATGCAGAACTCCACAGAAATATGCCCTGAACTTGTACCCTCCATAACCTCCCTGTCTCACTGGAACGTACCAATGCAGAACTCCACACAAATTTGCCCTGAACCTGTACCCCTCCATAACCTCCCTGTCTCACTGAAACGTACCAATGCAGAACTCCACACAAATATGCCCTGAACCTGTACCCATCCATAACCTCCCGGTCTCACTGGAACGTACCAATGCAGAAGTCCACACAAATGTGC
Organism: Hemitrygon akajei; assembly: GCF_048418815.1. Lineage (NCBI taxonomy): Eukaryota > Metazoa > Chordata > Chondrichthyes > Myliobatiformes > Dasyatidae > Hemitrygon > Hemitrygon akajei. The sequence continues at coordinate 167,119 of NW_027332000.1, forward strand.
CCTGAACCTGAACCCGTCCATAACCTCATGTCTCACTGTAACGTCCCACTGCAGAACTCCAAACAAATATGCCCTGAACCAGTACCCCTCCATAACCTCCCAGTCACACTGGAACGTACCAACGCAGAACTCCACACAAATATACCCTGAACCTGTAGCCCTCCATAACCACCCTGTCTCACTGGAACGTACCAATGCAGAACTCCACTCAAATTTGCCCTGAACCTGTACCCTCCATAACCTCCCTGTCTCACTGGAACGTACCAATGCAGAATTCCACACAAATATGCCCTGAACCTGTACCCACCCATAAGCTCACTGTCTCACTGGAACGTACCACTGCAGAACTCCACAGAAATATGCCCTGAACCTGTACCCTCCATAAACTCCCTGTCTCACTGGAACGTACCAATGCAGAATTCCACACAAATATGCCCTGAACCTGTACCCACCCATAAGCTCACTGTCTCACTGGAACGTACCACTGCAGAACTCCACAGAAATATGCCCTGAACCTGTACCCGTCCATAACCTCATGTCTCACTGGAACGTCCCACTGCAGAACTACACACAAATTTGCCCTGAACCTGTACCCCTCCATAACCTCCCTGTCTAACTGGAACGTACCAATGCAGAGCTCCACACAAATATGCCCTGAACCTGTACCCCTCCATAAACTCCCTGTCTCACTGGAATGTACCAATGCAGAACTCCACACAAATGTGCCCTGAACCTGTACCCGTCCATAACCTCATGTCTCACTGGAACGTACCATTGCAGAGCTCCACACAAATATGCCCTGAACCTGTACCCCTCCATAACCTCCCTGTCTCACTGGAATGTACCATTGCAGAACTCCACACAAATATGCCCTGAACCTGTACCCTCCATAACTTCCCTGTCTCACTGGAACGTACCAATGCAGAACTCCAAAGAAATATGCCCTGAACCTGTACCCCTCCATAACCTCCCAGTCACACTGGAACGTACCAACGCAGAACTCCACACAAATATACCCTGAAACTGTACCCCTCCATAACCTCCCTGTCTCACTGGAACGTACCAATGCAGAGCTCCACACAAATATGCCCTGAACCTGTACCCCTCCATAACCTCCCTGTCACACTGGAAAGTACCACTGCAGAACTCCACACAAATATGCCCTGAACCTGTACACATCCATAACCTCCCTGCTTCACTGGAACGTACCAATGCAGAACTCCACACAAATATGCCCTGAACTTGTACCCTCCATAACCTCCCTGTCTCACTGGAACGTACCAATGCAGAACTCCACACAAATTTGCCCTGAACCTGTACCCCTCCATAACCTCCCTGTCTCACTGAAACGTACCAATGCAGAACTCCACACAAATATGCCCTGAACCTGTACCCATCCATAACCTCCCGGTCTCACTGGAACGTACCAATGCAGAAGTCCACACAAATGTGCCCTGAACCTGAACCCGTCCATAACCTCATGTCTCACTGTAACGTCCCACTGCAGAACTCCAAACAAATATGCCCTGAACCAGTACCCCTCCATAACCTCCCAGTCACACTGGAACGTACCAACGCAGAACTCCACACAAATATACCCTGAACCTGTACCCCTCCATAACATCCCTGTCTCACTGGAACGTACCAATGCAGAACTCCACTCAAATTTGCCCTGAACCTGTACCCTCCATAACCTCCCTGTCTCACTGGAACGTCCCACTGCAGAACAACACACAAATTTGCCCTGAACCTGTACCCCTCCATAACCTCCCTGTCTCAGTGGAACGTACCAATGCAGAGCTCCACACAAATATGCCCTGAACCTGTACCCCTCCATACCCTCCCTGTCTCACTGGAACGTACCAATGCAGAATTCCACACAAATATGCCCTGAACCTGTACCCCACCATAACCTCCCTGTCTCACAGGAACGTACCAATGCAGAACTCCAGACAAATATGCCCTGAACCTGTACCCCTCCATAACCTCACTGTCTCACTGGAACGTACCAATTCAGAACTCCACACAAATTTGCCCTGAACCTGTACCCCTCCATAACATCCCTGTCTCACTGGAACGTACCAATGCAGAACTCCACACAAATATGCCCTGAACCTGTACCCCTCCGTAACCTCCCGGTCTCACTGGAACGTACCATTGCAGAAGTCCACACAAATGTGCCCTGAACCTGTACCCGTCCATAACCTCATGTCTCACTGGAACGTCCCACTGCAGAACTACACACAAATTTGCCCTGAACCTGTACCCCTCCATAACCTCCCTGTCTCACTGGAACGTACCAATGCAGAGCTCCACACAAATATGCCCTGAACCTGTACCCCTCCATAACCTCCCTGTCTCACTGGAATGTACCAATGCAGAACTCCACACAAATGTGCCCTGAACCTGTACCCGTCCATAACCTCATGTCTCACTGGAACGTACCATTGCAGAGCTCCACACAAATATGCCCTGAACCTGAACCCTCCATAACCTCCCTGTCTCACTGGAATGTACCATTGCAGAACTCCACACAAATATGCCCTGAACCTGTACCCTCCATAACTTCCCTGTCTCACTGGAACGTACCAATGCAGAACTCCAAACAAATATGCCCTGAACCTGTACCCCTCCATATCCTCCCAGTCACACTGGAACGTACCAACGCAGAACTCCACACAAATATACCCTGAACCTGTACCCCTCCATAACCTCCCTGTCTCACTGGAACGTACCAATGCAGAGCTCCACACAAATATGCCCTGAACCTGTACCCCTCCATAACCTCCCTGTCACACTGGAAAGTACCACTGCAGAACTCCACAAAAATATGCCCTGAACCTGTACACATCCATAACCTCCCTGTCTCACTGGAACGTACCAATGCAGAACTCCACACAAATATGCCCTGAACTTGTACCCTCCATAACCTCCCTGTCTCACTGGAACGTACCAATGCAGAACTCCACACAAATGTGCCCTGAACCTGTACACCTCCATAAACTCCCTGTCTCACTGGAAATTGCCAATGCAGAACTACACTCAAATTTGCCCTGAACCTGTACCCTCCGTAACCTCCCTGTCTCACTGCAACGTACCAATGCAGAACTACACACAAATATGCCCTGAACCTGTACCCCTCCATAACCTCCCTGTCTCACAGGAACGTACCAATGCAGAACTCCACACAAATATGCCCTGAACCTGTACCCCTCCATAACCTCCCTGTCTCACTGGAACGTACCAATTCAGAACTCCACACAAATTTGCCCTGAACCTGTACCCCTCCATAACCTCCCTGTCTCACTGGAACGTACCTATGCAGAACTCCACATAAATATGCCCTGAACCTGTACCCCTCCGTAACCTCCCTGTCTCAGTGGAACGTACCAATGCAGAGCTCCACACAAATATGCCCTGAACCTGTACCCACCCAGAACCTCCTTGTCTCACTGGAATGTACCAATGCAGAACTCCACACAAATGTGCCCTGAACCTGTACCCGTCCATAACCTCATGTCTCACTGGAACGTACCATTGCAGAGCTCCACACAAATATGCCCTGAACCTGTACCCCTCCATAACCTCCCTGTCTCAGAGGAACGTACCAATGCAGAACTCCACACAAATATGCCCTGAACCTGTACCCCTCCATAACCTCCCTGTCTCACTGGAACGTACCAATTCAGAAATCCACACAAATTTGCCCTGAACCTGTACCCCTCCATAACCTCCCTGTCTCACTGGAACGTACCTATGCAGAACTCCACATAAATATGCCCTGAACCTGTACCCCTCCGTAACCTCCCTGTCTCAGTGGAACGTACCAATGCAGAGCTCCACACAAATATGCCCTGAACCTGTACCCACCCAGAACCTCCTTGTCTCACTGGAATGTACCAATGCAGAACTCCACACAAATGTGCCCTGAACCTGTACCCGTCCATAACCTCATGTGTCACTGGAACGTACCATTGCAGAGCTCCACACAAATATGCCCTGAACCTGTACCCCTCCGTAACCTGCCTGTCTCACTGGAATGTACCATTGCAGAACTCCACACAAATATGCCCTGAACCTGTACCCTCCATAACTTCCCTGTCTCACTGGAACGTACCAATTCCTGAACTCCAAACAAATATGCCTTGAACCTGTACCCCTCCATAACCTCCCAGTCGCACTGGAACGTACCAACGCAGAACTCCACACAAATATACCCTGAACCTGTACCCCTCCATAACCTCCCTGTCTCACTCGAACGTACCAATGCAGAGCTCCACACAAATATGCCCTGAACCTGTACCCCTCCATAACCTCCCTGTCTCACTGGAACGTACCTATGCAGAACTCCACATAAATATGCCCTGAACCTGTACCCCTCCGTAACCTCCCTGTCTCAGTGGAACGTACCAATGCAGAGCTCCACACAAATATGCCCTGAACCTGTACCCACCCAGAACCTCCTTGTCTCACTGGAATGTACCAATGCAGAACTCCACACAAATTTGCCCTGAACCTGTACACCTCCATAAACTCCCTGTCTCACTGGAAATTGCCAATGCAGAACTACACTCAAATTTGCCCTGAACCTGTACCCTCCGTAAACTCCCTGTCTCACTACAACGTACCAATGCAGAACTCCACACAAATATGCCCTGAACCTGTACCCCTCCATATCCTCCCTGTCTCACAGGAACGTACCAATGCAGAACTCCACACAAATATGCCCTGAACCTGTACCCCTCCATAACCTCCCTGTCTCACTGGAACGTACCAATTCAGAACTCCACACAAATTTGCCCTGAACCTGTACCCCTCCATAACCTCCCTGTCTCACTGGAACGTACCAATGCAGAACTCCACACAAATTTGCCCTGATTCTGTACCCCTCCATAACCTCCCTGTCTCACTGGAACGTACCTATGCAGAACTCCACACAAATATGCCCTGAACCTGTACCCCTCCGTAACCTCCCGGTCTCACTGGAACGTACCATTGCAGAAGTCCACACAAATGTGCCCTGAACCTGTACCCGTCCATAACCTCATGTCTCACTGGAACGTCCCACTGCAGAACAACACAAATTTGCCCTAAACCTGTACCCCTCCATAACCTCCCTGTCTCACTGGAACGTACCAATGCTGAGCTCCACACAAATATGCCCTGAACCTGTACCCCTCCATAACCTCCCTGTCTCACTGGAATGTACCAATGCAGAACTCCACACAAATGTGCCCTGAACCTGTACCCGTCCATAACCTCATGTCTCACTGGAACGTACCATTGCAGAGCTCCACACAAATATGCCCTGAACCTGTACCCCTCCGTAACCTGCCTGTCTCACTGGAATGTACCATTGCAGAACTCCACACAAATATGCCCTGAACCTGTACCCTCCATAACTTCCCTGTCTCACTGGAACGTACCAATTCCTGAACTCCAAACAAATATGCCCTGAACCTGTACCCCTCCATAACCTCCCAGTCGCACTGGAACGTACCAACGCAGAACTCCACACAAATATACCCTGAACCTGTACCCCTCCATAACCTCCCTGTCTCACTCGAACGTACCAATGCAGAGCTCCACACAAATATGCCCTGAACCTGTACCCCTCCATAACCTCCCTGTCACACTGGAAAGTACCACTGCAGAACTCCACACAAATATGCCCTGAAGCTGTACACATCCATAACCTCCCTGTCTCACTGGAACGTACCAATGCAGAACTCCACACAAATATGCACTGAACTTGTACCCTCCATAACCTCCCTGTCTCACTGGAACGTACCAATGCAGAACTCCACACAAATTTGCCCTGAACCTGTACCCCTCCATCACCTCCCTGTCTCACTTAAACGTACCAATGCAGAACTCCACACAAATATGCCCTGAACCTGTACCCATCCATAACCTCCCGGTCTCACTGGAACGTACCAATGCAGAAGTCCACACAAATGTGCCCTGAACCTGAACCCGTCCATAACCTCATGTCTCACTGTAACGTCCCACTGCAGAACTCCAAACAAATATGTCCTGAACCAGTACCCCTCCATAACCTCCCAGTCACACTGGAACGTACCAACGCAGAACTCCACACAAATATACCCTGAACCTGTAACCCTGCATAACCTCCCTGTCTCACTGGAACGTACCAATGCAGAACTCCACACAAATATGCCCTGAACCTGTACCCACCCATAACCTCACTGTCTCACTGGAACGTACCACTGCAGAACTCCACAGAAATATGCCCTGAACCTGTACCCTCCATAAACTCCCTGTCTCACTGGAACGTACCAATGCAGAACTACACACAAATTTGCCCTGAACCTGTACCCCTCCATAACCTCCCTGTTTCACTGGAACGTACCAATGCAGAACTCCACACAAATATGCCCTGAACCTGTACCCCTCCATAACCTCCCGGTCTCACTGGAACGTACCAATGCAGAAGTCCACACAAATGTGCCCTGAACCTGTAACCGTCCATAACCTCATGTCTCACTGGAACGTCCCACTGCAGAACAACACTCAAATTTGCCCTGAACCTGTACCCCTCCATACCCTCCCAGCCTCACTGGAACGTACCAATGCAGAATTCCACACAAATATGCCCTGAACCTGTACCCACCCAGAACCTCCTTGTCTCACTGGAACGTACCAATGCAGAAATCCGCACAAATATGCCCTGAGCCTGTACTCCACCTTAACCTCCCTGTCTCACTGGAACGTACAACTGCAGAACTCCACACAAATATGCCCTGAACGTGTACTCTCCATAACCTCCCTGTCTCACTGGAACGTAGCAATGCAGAACTCCAAACAAATATGCCCTGAACCTGTACCCCTCCATAACCTCCCATTCACACGGGAACGTACCAATGCAGAACTCCACACAAATATGCCCTGAAGCTGTACACATCCATAACCTCCCTGTCTCACTGGAACGTACCAATGCAGAACTCCACACAAATATGCACTGAACTTGTACCCTCCATAACCTCCCTGTCTCACTGGAACGTACCAATGCAGAACTCCACACAAATTTGCCCTGAACCTGTACCCCTCCATCACCTCCCTGTCTCACTTAAACGTACCAATGCAGAACTCCACACAAATATGCCCTGAACCTGTACCCATCCATAACCTCCCGGTCTCACTGGAACGTACCAATGCAGAAGTCCACACAAATGTGCCCTGAACCTGAACCCGTCCATAACCTCATGTCTCACTGTAACGTCCCACTGCAGAACTCCAAACAAATATGTCCTGAACCAGTACCCCTCCATAACCTCCCAGTCACACTGGAACGTACCAACGCAGAACTCCACACAAATATACCCTGAACCTGTAACCCTGCATAACCTCCCTGTCTCACTGGAACGTACCAATGCAGAACTCCACACAAATATGCCCTGAACCTGTACCCACCCATAACCTCACTGTCTCACTGGAACGTACCACTGCAGAACTCCACAGAAATATGCCCTGAACCTGTACCCTCCATAAACTCCCTGTCTCACTGGAACGTACCAATGCAGAACTACACACAAATTTGCCCTGAACCTGTACCCCTCCATAACCTCCCTGTTTCACTGGAACGTACCAATGCAGAACTCAACACAAATATGCCCTGAACCTGTACCCCTCCATAACCTCCCGGTCTCACTGGAACGTACCAATGCAGAAGTCCACACAAATGTGCCCTGAACCTGTAACCGTCCATAACCTCATGTCTCACTGGAACGTCCCACTGCAGAACAACACTCAAATTTGCCCTGAACCTGTACCCCTCCATACCCTCCCAGCCTCACTGGAACGTACCAATGCAGAATTCCACACAAATATGCCCTGAACCTGTACCCACCCAGAACCTCCTTGTCTCACTGGAACGTACCAATGCAGAAATCCGCACAAATATGCCCTGAGCCTGTACTCCACCTTAACCTCCCTGTCTCACTGGAACGTACAACTGCAGAACTCCACACAAATATGCCCTGAACGTGTACTCTCCATAACCTCCCTGTCTCACTGGAACGTAGCAATGCAGAACTCCAAACAAATATGCCCTGAACCTGTACCCCTCCATAACCTCCCATTCACACGGGAACGTACCAATGCAGAACTCCACACAAACATGCCCTGAACCTGTACCCATCCATAACCTCCCTGTCTCACTGGAACGTACCAATGCAGAACTCCACACAAATTTGCCCTGAACCTGTACCCGTCCATAACCTCATGTCTCACTGGAACGTACCAATGCAGAACTCCACACAAATATACCCTGAAACTGTACCCCTCCATAACCTCCCTGTCTCACTGGAACGTACCAATGCAGAACTCCACACAAATGTGCCCTGAACCTGTACCCGTCCATAACCTCATGTCTCACTGGAACGTCCCACTGCTGAACTCCACACAAATATGCCCTGAACCTGTACCCTCCATAACTTCCCTGTCTCACTGGAACGTACCAATGCAGAACTCCAAACAAATATGCCCGGAACCTGTACCCCTCCATAACCTCCCAGTCACACTGGAACGTACCAACGCAGTACTCCACACAAATATACCCTGAACCTGTACCCCTCCATAACCTCCCTGTCTCACTGGAACGTACCAATGCAGAACTCCAGACAAATATGCCCTGAACCTGTACCCTCCATAATCTCCCTGTCTCACTGGAACGTACCAATGCAGAATTCAACACAAATATGCCCTGAACCTGTACCCACCCAGAACCTCCTTGTCTCACTGTAATGTACCAATGCAGAACTCCACACAAATTTGCCCTGAACCTGTACCCCTCCATAACCGCCCTGTCTCACTGGAAAGTGCCAATGCAGAAATACACTCAAATTTGCCCTGAACCTGTACCCTCCATAACTTCCCTGTCTCACTGGAACGTACCAATGCAGAACTCCAAACAAATATGCCCTGAACCTGTACCCCTACATAACCTCCCAGTCACACTGGAACGTACCAACGCAGAACTCCACACAAATATACCCTGAAACTGTACCCCTCCATAACCTCCCTGTCTCACTGGAACGTACCAATGCAGAAGTCCACACAAATGTGCCCTGAACCTGTAACCGTCCATAACCTCATGTCTCACTGGAACGTCCCACTGCAGAACAACACTCAAATTTGCCCTGAACCTGTACCCCTCCATAACCTCCCTGTCTCAGTGGAACGTACCAATGCAGAGCTCCACACAAATATGCCCTGAACCTGTACCCCTCCATACCCTCCCTGTCTCACTGGAACGTACCAATGCAGAATTCCACACAAATATGCCCTGAACCTGTACCCACCCAGAACCTCCTTGTCTCACTGGAACGTACCAATGCAGAAATCCGCACAAATATGCCCTGAGCCTGTACTCCACCTTAACCTCCCTGTCTCACTGGAACGTACAACTGCAGAACTCCACACAAATATGCCCTGAACGTGTACTCTCCATAACCTCCCTGTCTCACTGGAACGTACCAATGCAGAACTCCAAACAAATATGCCCTGAAGCTGTACCCCTCCATAACCTCCCATTCACACGGGAACGTACCAATGCAGAACTCCACACAAACATGCCCTGAACCTGTACCCATCCATAACCTCCCTGTCTCACTGGAACGTACCAATGCAGAACTCCACACAAATTTGCCCTGAACCTGTACCCGTCCATAACCTCATGCCTCACTGGAACGTACCATTGCAGAACACCACACAAATATGCCCTGAACCTGTACCCCTCGATTATCTCCCTGTCTCACTGGAACGTACCAATGGAGAACTCCACACAAATATACCCTGAACCTGTACCCCTCCATAACCTCCCTGTCTCACTGGAACGTACCAATGCAGAACTCCACACAAATATGCCCTGAACCTGTACCCTCCATAACTTCCCTGTCTCACTGGAACGTACCAATGCAGAACTCCAAACAAATATGCCCTGAACCTGTACCCCTCCATATCCTCCCAGTCACACTGGAACGTACCAACGCAGAACTCCACACAAATATGCCCTGAACCTGTACCCACCCATAAGCTCACTGTCTCACTGGAACGTACCACTGCAGAACTCCACAGAAATATGCCCTGAACCTGTACCCTCCATAAACTCCCTGTCTCACTGGAACGTACCAATGCAGAATTCCACACAAATATGCCCTGAACCTGTACCCACCCATAAGCTCACTGTCTCACTGGAACGTACCACTGCAGAACTCCACAGAAATATGCCCTGAACCTGTACCCGTCCATAACCTCATGTCTCACTGGAACGTCCCACTGCAGAACTACACACAAATTTGCCCTGAACCTGTACCCCTCCATAACCTCCCTGTCTAACTGGAACGTACCAATGCAGAGCTCCACACAAATATGCCCTGAACCTGTACCCCTCCATAACCTCCCTGTCTCACTGGAATGTACCAATGCAGAACTCCACACAAATGTGCCCTGAACCTGTACCCGTCCATAACCTCATGTCTCACTGGAACGTACCATTGCAGAGCTCCACACAAATATGCCCTGAACCTGTACCCCTCCATAACCTCCCTGTCTCACTGGAATGTACCATTGCAGAACTCCACACAAATATGCCCTGAACCTGTACCCTCCATAACTTCCCTGTCTCACTGGAACGTACCAATGCAGAACTCCAAAGAAATATGCCCTGAACCTGTACCCCTCCATAACCTCCCAGTCACACTGGAACGTACCAACGCAGAACTCCACACAAATATACCCTGAAACTGTACCCCTCCATAACCTCCCTGTCTCACTGGAACGTACCAATGCAGAGCTCCACACAAATATGCCCTGAACCTGTACCCCTCCATAACCTCCCTGTCACACTGGAAAGTACCACTGCAGAACTCCACACAAATATGCCCTGAACCTGTACACATCCATAACCTCCCTGCTTCACTGGAACGTACCAATGCAGAACTCCACACAAATATGCCCTGAACTTGTACCCTCCATAACCTCCCTGTCTCACTGGAACGTACCAATGCAGAACTCCACACAAATTTGCCCTGAACCTGTACCCCTCCATAACCTCCCTGTCTCACTGAAACGTACCAATGCAGAACTCCACACAAATATGCCCTGAACCTGTACCCATCCATAACCTCCCGGTCTCACTGGAACGTACCAATGCAGAAGTCCACACAAATTTGCCCTGAACCTGAACCCGTCCATAACCTCATGTCTCACTGTAACGTCCCACTGCAGAACTCCAAACAAATATGCCCTGAACCAGTACCCCTCCATAACCTCCCAGTCACACTGGAACGTACCAACGCAGAACTCCACACAAATATACCCTGAACCTGTACCCCTCCATAACATCCCTGTCTCACTGGAACGTACCAATGCAGAACTCCACTCAAATTTGCCCTGAACCTGTACCCTCCATAACCTCCCTGTCTCACTGGAACGTCCCACTGCAGAACAACACACAAATTTGCCCTGAACCTGTACCCCTCCATAACCTCCCTGTCTCAGTGGAACGTACCAATGCAGAGCTCCACACAAATATGCCCTGAACCTGTACCCCTCCATACCCTCCCTGTCTCACTGGAACGTACCAATGCAGAATTCCACACAAATATGCCCTGAACCTGTACCCCACCATAACCTCCCTGTCTCACAGGAACGTACCAATGCAGAACTCCAGACAAATATGCCCTGAACCTGTACCCCTCCATAACCTCACTGTCTCACTGGAACGTACCAATTCAGAACTCCACACAAATTTGCCCTGAACCTGTACCCCTCCATAACATCCCTGTCTCACTGGAACGTACCAATGCAGAACTCCACACAAATATGCCCTGAACCTGTACCCCTCCGTAACCTCCCGGTCTCACTGGAACGTACCATTGCAGAAGTCCACACAAATGTGCCCTGAACCTGTACCCGTCCATAACCTCATGTCTCACTGGAACGTCCCACTGCAGAACTACACACAAATTTGCCCTGAACCTGTACCCCTCCATAACCTCCCTGTCTCACTGGAACGTACCAATGCAGAGCTCCACACAAATATGCCCTGAACCTGTACCCCTCCATAACCTCCCTGTCTCACTGGAATGTACCAATGCAGAACTCCACACAAATGTGCCCTGAACCTGTACCCGTCCATAACCTCATGTCTCACTGGAACGTACCATTGCAGAGCTCCACACAAATATGCCCTGAACCTGAACCCTCCATAACCTCCCTGTCTCACTGGAATGTACCATTGCAGAACTCCACACAAATATGCCCTGAACCTGTACCCTCCATAACTTCCCTGTCTCACTGGAACGTACCAATGCAGAACTCCAAACAAATATGCCCTGAACCTGTACCCCTCCATATCCTCCCAGTCACACTGGAACGTACCAACGCAGAACTCCACACAAATATACCCTGAACCTGTACCCCTCCATAACCTCCCTGTCTCACTGGAACGTACCAATGCAGAGCTCCACACAAATATGCCCTGAACCTGTACCCCTCCATAACCTCCCTGTCACACTGGAAAGTACCACTGCAGAACTCCACAAAAATATGCCCTGAACCTGTACACATCCATAACCTCCCTGTCTCACTGGAACTTACCAATGCAGAACTCCACACAAATATGCCCTGAACTTGTACCCTCCATAACCTCCCTGTCTCACTGGAACGTACCAATGCAGAACTCCACACAAATGTGCCCTGAACCTGTACACCTCCATAAACTCCCTGTCTCACTGGAAATTGCCAATGCAGAACTACACTCAAATTTGCCCTGAACCTGTACCCTCCGTAACCTCCCTGTCTCACTGCAACGTACCAATGCAGAACTACACACAAATATGCCCTGAACCTGTACCCCTCCATAACCTCCCTGTCTCACAGGAACGTACCAATGCAGAACTCCACACAAATATGCCCTGAACCTGTACCCCTCCATAACCTCCCTGTCTCACTGGAACGTACCAATTCAGAACTCCACACAAATTTGCCCTGAACCTGTACCCCTCCATAACCTCCCTGTCACACTGGAAAGTACCACTGCAGAACTCCACACAAATATGCCCTGAAGCTGTACACATCCATAACTTCCCTGTCTCACTGGAACGTACCAATGCAGAACTCCACACAAATATGCACTGAACTTGTACCCTCCATAACCTCCCTGTCTCACTGGAACGTACCAATGCAGAACTCCACACAAATTTGCCCTGAACCTGTACCCCTCCATCACCTCCCTGTCTCACTTAAACGTACCAATGCAGAACTCCACACAAATATGCCCTGAACCTGTACCCATCCATAACCTCCCGGTCTCACTGGAACGTACCAATGCAGAAGTCCACACAAATGTGCCCTGAACCTGAACCCGTCCATAACCTCATGTCTCACTGTAACGTCCCACTGCAGAACTCCAAACAAATATGTCCTGAACCAGTACCCCTCCATAACCTCCCAGTCACACTGGAACGTACCAACGCAGAACTCCACACAAATATACCCTGAACCTGTAACCCTGCATAACCTCCCTGTCTCACTGGAACGTACCAATGCAGAACTCCACACAAATATGCCCTGAACCTGTACCTACCCATAACCTCACTGTCTCACTGGAACGTACCACTGCAGAACTCCACAGAAATATGCCCTGAACCTGTACCCTCCATAAACTCCCTGTCTCACTGGAACGTACCAATGCAGAACTACACACAAATTTGCCCTGAACCTGTACCCCTCCATAACCTCCCTGTTTCACTGGAACGTACCAATGCAGAACTCCACACAAATATGCCCTGAACCTGTACCCCTCCATAACCTCCCGGTCTCACTGGAACGTACCAATGCAGAAGTCCACACAAATGTGCCCTGAACCTGTAACCGTCCATAACCTCATGTCTCACTGGAACGTCCCACTGCAGAACAACACTCAAATTTGCCCTGAACCTGTACCCCTCCATACCCTCCCAGCCTCACTGGAACGTACCAATGCAGAATTCCACACAAATATGCCCTGAACCTGTACCCACCCAGAACCTCCTTGTCTCACTGGAACGTACCAATGCAGAAATCCGCACAAATATGCCCTGAGCCTGTACTCCACCTTAACCTCCCTGTCTCACTGGAACGTACAACTGCAGAACTCCACACAAATATGCCCTGAACGTGTACTCTCCATAACCTCCCTGTCTCACTGGAACGTAGCAATGCAGAACTCCAAACAAATATGCCCTGAACCTGTACCCCTCCATAACCTCCCATTCACACGGGAACGTACCAATGCAGAACTCCACACAAACATGCCCTGAACCTGTACCCATCCATAACCTCCCTGTCTCACTGGAACGTACCAATGCAGAACTCCACACAAATTTGCCCTGAACCTGTACCCGTCCATAACCTCATGTCTCACTGGAACGTACCAATGCAGAACTCCACACAAATATACCCTGAAACTGTACCCCTCCATAACCTCCCTGTCTCACTGGAACGTACCAATGCAGAACTCCACACAAATGTGCCCTGAACCTGTACCCGTCCATAACCTCATGTCTCACTGGAACGTCCCACTGCTGAACTCCACACAAATATGCCCTGAACCTGTACCCTCCATAACTTCCCTGTCTCACTGGAACGTACCAATGCAGAACTCCAAACAAATATGCCCGGAACCTGTACCCCTCCATAACCTCCCAGTCACACTGGAACGTACCAACGCAGTACTCCACACAAATATACCCTGAACCTGTACCCCTCCATAACCTCCCTGTCTCACTGGAACGTACCAATGCAGAACTCCAGACAAATATGCCCTGAACCTGTACCCTCCATAATCTCCCTGTCTCACTGGAACGTACCAATGCAGAATTCCACACAAATATGCCCTGAACCTGTACCCACCCAGAACCTCCTTGTCTCACTGTAATGTACCAATGCAGAACTCCACACAAATTTGCCCTGAACCTGTACCCCTCCATAACCGCCCTGTCTCACTGGAAAGTGCCAATGCAGAAATACACTCAAATTTGCCCTGAACCTGTACCCTCCATAACTTCCCTGTCTCACTGGAACGTACCAATGCAGAACTCCAAACAAATATGCCCTGAACCTGTACCCCTACATAACCTCCCAGTCACACTGGAACGTACCAACGCAGAACTCCACACAAATATACCCTGAAACTGTACCCCTCCATAACCTCCCTGTCTCACTGGAACGTACCAATGCAGAAGTCCACACAAATGTGCCCTGAACCTGTAACCGTCCATAACCTCATGTCTCACTGGAACGTCCCACTGCAGAACAACACTCAAATTTGCCCTGAACCTGTACCCCTCCATAACCTCCCTGTCTCAGTGGAACGTACCAATGCAGAGCTCCACACAAATATGCCCTGAACCTGTACCCCTCCATACCCTCCCTGTCTCACTGGAACGTACCAATGCAGAATTCCACACAAATATGCCCTGAACCTGTACCCACCCAGAACCTCCTTGTCTCACTGGAACGTACCAATGCAGAAATCCGCACAAATATGCCCTGAGCCTGTACTCCACCTTAACCTCCCTGTCTCACTGGAACGTACAACTGCAGAACTCCACACAAATATGCCCTGAACGTGTACTCTCCATAACCTCCCTGTCTCACTGGAACGTACCAATGCAGAACTCCAAACAAATATGCCCTGAAGCTGTACCCCTCCATAACCTCCCATTCACACGGGAACGTACCAATGCAGAACTCCACACAAACATGCCCTGAACCTGTACCCATCCATAACCTCCCTGTCACACTGGAAAGTACCACTGCAGAACTCCACAAAAATATGCCCTGAACCTGTACACATCCATAACCTCCCTGTCTCACTGGAACGTACCAATGCAGAACTCCACACAAATATGCCCTGAACTTGTACCCTCCATAACCTCCCTGTCTCACTGGAACGTACCAATGCAGAACTCCACACAAATGTGCCCTGAACCTGTACACCTCCATAAACTCCCTGTCTCACTGGAAATTGCCAATGCAGAACTACACTCAAATTTGCCCTGAACCTGTACCCTCCGTAACCTCCCTGTCTCACTGCAACGTACCAATGCAGAACTACACACAAATATGCCCTGAACCTGTACCCCTCCATAACCTCCCTGTCTCACAGGAACGTACCAATGCAGAACTCCACACAAATATGCCCTGAACCTGTACCCCTCCATAACCTCCCTGTCTCACTGGAACGTACCAATTCAGAACTCCACACAAATTTGCCCTGAACCTGTACCCCTCCATAACCTCCCTGTCTCACTGGAACGTACCTATGCAGAACTCCACATAAATATGCCCTGAACCTGTACCCCTCCGTAACCTCCCTGTCTCAGTGGAACGTACCAATGCAGAGCTCCACACAAATATGCCCTGAACCTGTACCCACCCAGAACCTCCTTGTCTCACTGGAATGTACCAATGCAGAACTCCACACAAATTTGCCCTGAACCTGTACACCTCCATAAACTCCCTGTCTCACTGGAAATTGCCAATGCAGAACTACACTCAAATTTGCCCTGAACCTGTACCCTCCGTAAACTCCCTGTCTCACTACAACGTACCAATGCAGAACTCCACACAAATATGCCCTGAACCTGTACCCCTCCATATCCTCCCTGTCTCACAGGAACGTACCAATGCAGAACTCCACACAAATATGCCCTGAACCTGTACCCCTCCATAACCTCCCTGTCTCACTGGAACGTACCAATTCAGAACTCCACACAAATTTGCCCTGAACCTGTACCCCTCCATAACCTCCCTGTCTCACTGGAACGTACCAATGCAGAACTCCACACAAATTTGCCCTGATTCTGTACCCCTCCATAACCTCCCTGTCTCACTGGAACGTACCTATGCAGAACTCCACACAAATATGCCCTGAACCTGTACCCCTCCGTAACCTCCCGGTCTCACTGGAACGTACCATTGCAGAAGTCCACACAAATGTGCCCTGAACCTGTACCCGTCCATAACCTCATGTCTCACTGGAACGTCCCACTGCAGAACAACACAAATTTGCCCTAAACCTGTACCCCTCCATAACCTCCCTGTCTCACTGGAACGTACCAATGCAGAGCTCCACACAAATATGCCCTGAACCTGTACCCCTCCATAACCTCCCTGTCTCACTGGAATGTACCAATGCAGAACTCCACACAAATGTGCCCTGAACCTGTACCCGTCCATAACCTCATGTCTCACTGGAACGTACCATTGCAGAGCTCCACACAAATATGCCCTGAACCTGTACCCCTCCGTAACCTGCCTGTCTCACTGGAATGTACCATTGCAGAACTCCACACAAATATGCCCTGAACCTGTACCCTCCATAACTTCCCTGTCTCACTGGAACGTACCAATTCCTGAACTCCAAACAAATATGCCCTGAACCTGCACCCCTCCATAACCTCCCAGTCGCACTGGAACGTACCAACGCAGAACTCCACACAAATATACCCTGAACCTGTACCCCTCCATAACCTCCCTGTCTCACTCGAACGTACCAATGCAGAGCTCCACACAAATATGCCCTGAACCTGTACCCCTCCATAACCTCCCTGTCACACTGGAAAGTACCACTGCAGAACTCCACACAAATATGCCCTGAAGCTGTACACATCCATAACCTCCCTGTCTCACTGGAACGTACCAATGCAGAACTCCACACAAATATGCACTGAACTTGTACCCTCCATAACCTCTCTGTCTCACTGGAACGTAACAATGCAGAACTCCAAACAAATATGTCCTGAACCAGTACCCCTCCATAACCTCCCAGTCACACTGGAACGTACCAACGCAGAACTCCACACAAATATACCCTGAACCTGTACCCCTCCATAACCTCCCTGTCTCACTGGAACGTACCAATGCAGAACTCCACTCAAATTTGCCCTGAACCTGTACCCTGCATAACCTCCCTGTCTCACTGGAACGTACCAATGCAGAACTCCACACAAATATGCCCTGAACCTGTACCCACCCATAACCTCACTGTCTCACTGGAACGTACCACTGCAGAACTCCACAGAAATATGCCCTGAACCTGTACCCTCCATAAACTCCCTGTCTCACTGGAACGTACCAATGCAGAACTACACACAAATTTGCCCTGAACCTGTACCCCTCCATAACCTCCCTGTTTCACTGGAACCTACCAATGCAGAACTCCACACAAATATGCCCTGAACCTGTACGCCTCCATAACCTCCCGGTCTCACTGGAACGTACCAATGCAGAAGTCCACACAAATGTGCCCTGAACCTGTAACCGTCCATAACCTCATGTCTCACTGGAACGTCCCACTGCAGAACAACACTCAAATTTGCCCTGAACCTGTACCCCTCCATACCCTACCAGCCTCACTGGAACGTACCAATGCAGAATTCCACACAAATATGCCCTGAACCTGTACCCACCCAGAACCTCCTTGTCTCACTGGAACGTACCAATGCAGAAATCCGCACAAATATGCCCTGAGCCTGTACTCCACCTTAACCTCCCTGTCTCACTGGAACGTACAACTGCAGAACTCCACACAAATATGCCCTGAACGTGTACTCTCCATAACCTCCCTGTCTCACTGGAACGTAGCAATGCAGAACTCCAAACAAATATGCCCTGAACCTGTACCCCTCCATAACCTCCCATTCACACGGGAACGTACCAATGCAGAACTCCACACAAACATGCCCTGAACCTGTACCCATCCATAACCTCCCTGTCTCACTGGAACGTACCAATGCAGAACTCCACACAAAATTGCCCTGAACCTGTACCAGTCCATAACCTCATGTCTCACTGGAACGTACCAATGCAGAACTCCACACAAATATACCCTGAAACTGTACCCCTCCATAACCTCCCTGTCTCACTGGAACGTACCAATGCAGAACTCCACACAAATGTGCCCTGAACCTGTACCCGTCCATAACCTCAAGTCTCACTGGAACGTCCCACTGCTGAACTCCACACAAATATGCCCTGAACCTGTACCCTCCATAACTTCCCAGTCTCACTGGAACGTACCAATGCAGAACTCCAAACAAATATGCCCGGAACCTGTACCCCTCCATAACCTCCCAGTCACACTGGAACGTACCAACGCAGTACTCCACACAAATATACCCTGAACCTGTACCCCTCCATAACCTCCCTGTCTCACTGGAACGTACCAATGCAGAACTCCAGACAAATATGCCCTGAACCTGTACCCTCCATAATCTCCCTGTCTCACTGGAACGTACCAATGCAGAATTCCACACAAATATGCCCTGAACCTGTACCCACCCAGAACCTCCTTGTCTCACTGTAATGTACCAATGCAGAACTCCACACAAATTTGCCCTGAACCTGTACCCCTCCATAACCGCCCTGTCTCACTGGAAAGTGCCAATGCAGAAATACACTCAAATTTGCCCTGAACCTGTACCCTCCATAACTTCCCTGTCTCACTGGAACGTACCAATGCAGAACTGCAAACAAATATGCCCTGAACCTGTACCCCTCCATAACCTCCCAGTCACACTGGAACGTACCAACGCAGAACTCCACACAAATATACCCTGAAACTGTACCCCTCCATAACCTCCCTGTCTCACTGGAACGTACCAATGCAGAAGTCCACACAAATGTGCCCTGAACCTGTAACCGTCCATAACCTCATGTCTCACTGGAACGTCCCACTGCAGAACAACACTCAAATTTGCCCTGAACCTGTACCCCTCCATAACCTCCCTGTCTCAGTGGAACGTACCAATGCAGAGCTCCACACAAATATGCCCTGAACCTGTACCCCTCCATACCCTCCCTGTCTCACTGGAACGTACCAATGCAGAATTCCACACAAATATGCCCTGAACCTGTACCCACCCAGAACCTCCTTGTCTCACTGGAACGTACCAATGCAGAAATCCGCACAAATATGCCCTGAGCCTGTACTCCACCTTAACCTCCCTGTCTCACTGGAACGTACAACTGCAGAACTCCACACAAATATGCCCTGAACGTGTACTCTCCATAACCTCCCTGTCTCACTGGAACGTACCAATGCAGAACTCCAAACAAATATGCCCTGAAGCTGTACCCCTCCATAACCTCCCATTCACACGGGAACGTACCAATGCAGAACTCCACACAAACATGCCCTGAACCTGTACCCATCCATAACCTCCCTGTCTCACTGGAACGTACCAATGCAGAACTCCACACAAATTTGCCCTGAACCTGTACCCGTCCATAACCTCATGCCTCACTGGAACGTACCATTGCAGAACACCACACAAATATGCCCTGAACCTGTACCCCTCGATTATCTCCCTGTCTCACTGGAACGTACCAATGGAGAACTCCACACAAATATACCCTGAACCTGTACCCCTCCATAACCTCCCTGTCTCACTGGAACGTACCAATGCAGAGCTCCACACAAATATGCCCTGAACCTGTACACCTCCATAACCTCCCTGTCTCACTGGAACGTACCAATGCAGAACTCCACACAAATGTGCCCTGAACCTGTACCCGTCCATAACCTCATGTCTCACTGGAACGTCCCACTGCTGAACTCCACACAAATATGCCCTGAACCTGTACCCTCCATAACTTCCCAGTCTCACTGGAACGTACCAATGCAGAACTCCAAACAAATATGCCCGGAACCTGTACCCCTCCATAACCTCCCAGTCACACTGGAACGTACCAACGCAGTACTCCACACAAATATACCCTGAACCTGTACCCCTCCATAACCTCCCTGTCTCACTGGAACGTACCAATGCAGAACTCCAGACAAATATGCCCTGAACCTGTACCCTCCATAATCTCCCTGTCTCACTGGAACGTACCAATGCAGAATTCCACACAAATATGCCCTGAACCTGTACCCACCCAGAACCTCCTTGTCTCACTGTAATGTACCAATGCAGAACTCCACACAAATTTGCCCTGAACCTGTACCCCTCCATAACCGCCCTGTCTCACTGGAAAGTGCCAATGCAGAACTACACTCAAATTTGCCCTGAACCTGTACCCTCCGTAACCTCCCTGTCTCACTGGAACGTACCAATGCATTGCTCCACACAAATATGCCCTGAACCTGTACCCCTCCATAACCTCCCTGTCTCACTGGAATGTACCAATGCATAACTCCACACAAATGTGCCCTGAACCTGTACCCGTCCATAACCTCATGTCTCACTGGAACGTACCATTGCAGAGCTCCACACAAATATGCCCTGAACCTGTACCCTCCATAACCTCCCTGTCTCACTGGAATGTACCATTGCAGAACTCCACACAAATATGCCCTGAACCTGTACACTCCATAACTTCCCTGTCTCACTGGAACGTACCACTGCAGAACTCCAAACAAATATGACCTGAACCTGTACCCCTCCATAACCTCCCAGTCACACTGGAACGTACCAACGCAGAACTCCACACAAATATACCCTGAACCTGTACCCCTCCATAACCTCCCTGTCTCACTGGAACGTACCAATGCAGAAGTCCACACAAATGTGCCCTGAACCTGTAACCGTCCATAACCTCATGTCTCACTGGAACGTCCCACTGCAGAACAACACCCAAATTTGCCCTGAACCTGTACCCCTCCATCACCTCCCTGTCTCACTTAAACGTACCAATGCAGAGCTCCACACAAATATGCCCTGAACCTGCACCCCTCCATACCCTCCCTGTCTCACTGGAACGTACCAATGCAGAATTCCACACAAATATGCCCTGAACCTGTACCCACCCAGAACCTCCTTGTCTCACTGGAACGTACCAATGCAGAAATCCGCACAAATATGCCCTGAGCCTGTACTCCACCTTAACCTCCCTGTCTCACTGGAACGTACAACTGCAGAACTCCACACAAATATGCCCTGAACGTGTACTCTCCATAACCTCCCTGTCTCACTGGAACGTACCAATGCAGAACTCCAAACAAATATGCCCTGAACCTGTACCCCTCCATAAACTCCCATTCACACGGGAACGTACCAATGCAGAACTCCACACAAACATGCCCTGAACCTGTACCCATACATAACCTCCCTGTCTCACTGGAACGTACCAATGCAGAACTCCACACAAATTTGCCCTGAACCTGTACCCGTCCATAACCTCATGTCTCACTGGAACGTACCATTGCAGAACACCACACAAATATGCCCTGAACCTGTACCCCTCGATAACCTCCCTGTCTCACTGGAACGTACCAATGCAGAACTCCACACAAATATACCCTGAACCTGTACCCCTCCATAACCTCCCTGTCTCACTGGAACGTACCAATGCAGAACTCCACACAAATGTGCCCTGAACCTGTACCCGTCCATAACCTCATGTCTCACTGGAACGTCCCACTGCTGAACTCCACACAAATATGCCCTGAACCTGTACCCTCCATAACTTCCCTTTCTCACTGGAACGTACCAATGCAGAACTCCAAACAAATATGCCCGGAACCTGTACCCCTCCATAACCTCCCAGTCACACTGGAACGTACCAACGCAGTACTCCACACAAATATACCCTGAACCTGTACCCCTCCATAACATCCCTGTCTCACTGGAACGTACCAATGCAGAACTCCAGACAAATATGCCCTGAACCTGTACCCTCCATAATCTCCCTGTCTCACTGGAACGTACCAATGCAGAATTCCACACAAATATGCCCTGAACCTGTACCCACCCAGAACCTCCTTGTCTCACTGTAATGTACCAATGCAGAACTCCACACAAATTTGCCCTGAACCTGTACCCCTCCATAACCGCCCTGTCTCACTGGAAAGTGCAAATGCAGAACTACACTCAAATTTGCCCTGAACCTGTACCCTCCGTAACCTCCCTGTCTCACTGGAACGTACCAATGCAGAGCTCCACACAAATATGCCCTGAACCTGTACCCCTCCATAACCTCCCTGTCTCACTGGAATGTACCAATGCATAACTCCACACAAATGTGCCCTGAACCTGTACCCGTCCATAACCTCATGTCTCACTGGAACGTACCATTGCAGAGCTCCACACAAATATGCCCTGAACCTGTACCCTCCATAACCTCCCTGTCTCACTGGAATGTACCATTGCAGAACTCCACACAAATATGCCCTGAACCTGTACCCTCCATAACATCCCTGTCTCACTGGAACGTACCAATGCAGAACTCCAAACAAATATGCCCTGAACCTGTACCCCTCCATAACCTCCCAGTCACACTGGAACGTACCAACGCAGAACTCCACACAAATATACCCTGAACCTGTACCCCTCCATAACCTCCCTGTCTCACTGGAACGTACCAATGCAGAGCTCCACACATATATGCCCTGAACCTGTACCCCTCCATAACCTCCCTGTCACACTGGAAAGTACCACTGCAGAACTCCACACAAATATGCCCTGAACCTGTACACATCCATAACCTCCCTGTCTCACTGGAACGTACCAATGCAGAACTCCACACAAATATGCCCTGAACTTGTACCCTCCATAACCTCCCTGTCTCACTGGAACGTACCAATGCAGAACTCCACACAAATTTGCCCTGAACCTGTACCCCTCCATAACCTCCCTGTCTCACTGAAACGTACCAATGCAGAAATCCACACAAATATGCCCTGAACCTGTACCCCTCCATAACCTCCCGGTCTCACTGGAACGTACCAATGCAGAAGTCCACACAAATGTGCCCTGAACCTGTAACCGTCCATAACCTCATGTCTCACTGGAACGTCCCACTGCAGAACAACACACAAATTTGCCCTGAACCTGTACCCCTCCATAACCTCCCTGTCTCAGTGGAACGTACCAATGCAGACCTCCACACAAATATGCCCTGAACCTGTACCCACCCAGAACCTCCTTGTCTCACTGGAATGTACCAATGCAGAACTCCACACAAATTTGCCCTGAACCTGTACACCTCCATAAACTCCCTGTCTCACTGGAAATTGCCAATGCAGAACTACACTCAAATTTGCCCTGAACCTGTACCCTCCGTAACCTCCCTGTCTCACTGCAACGTACCAATGCAGAACTCCACACAAATATGCCCTGAACCTGTACCCCTCCATAACCTCCATGTCTCACTGGAACGTACCTATGCAGAACTCCACACAAATATGCCCTGAACCTGTACCCCTCCGTAACCTCCCGGTCTCACTGGAACGTACCATTGCAGAAGTCCACACAAATGTGCCCTGAACCTGTACCCGTCCATAACCTCATGTCTCACTGGAACGTCCCACTGCAGAACAACACAAATTTGCCCTAAACCTGTACCCCTCCATAACCTCCCTGTCTCACTGGAACGTACCAATGCAGAGCTCCACACAAATATGCCCTGAACCTGTACCCCTCCATAACCTCCCTGTCTCACTGGAATGTACCAATGCATAACTCCACACAAATGTGCCCTGAACCTGTACCCGTCCATAACCTCATGTCTCACTGGAACGTACCATTGCAGAGCTCCACACAAATATACCCTGAACCTGTACCCCTCCATAACCTCCCTGTCTCACTGGAACGTACCAATGCAGAAGTCCACACAAATGTGCCCTGAACCTGTAACCGTCCATAACCTCATGTCTCACTGGAACGTCCCACTGCAGAACAACACTCAAATTTGCCCTGAACCTGTACCCCTCCATAACCTCCCTGTCTCACTGGAACGTACCAATGCAGAGCTCCACACAAATATGCCCTGACCCTGTACCCCTCCATAACCTCCCTGTCTCACTGGAATGTACCAATGCAGAACTCCACACAAATGTGCCCTGAACCTGTACCCGTCCATAACCTCATGTCTCACTGGAACGTACCATTGCAGAGCTCCACACAAATATGCCCTGAACCTGTACCCCTCCATAACCTCCCTGTCTCACTGGAATGTACCATTGCAGAACTCCACACAAATATGCCCTGAACCTGTACCCTCCATAACTTCCCTGTCTCACTGGAACGTACCAATGCAGAACTCCAAACAAATATGCCCTGAACCTGTACCCCTCCATAACCTCCCAGTCGCACTGGAACGTACCAACGCAGAACTCCACACAAATATACCCTGAACCTGTACCCCTCCATAACCTCCCTGTCTCACTGGAACGTACCAATGCAGAGCTCCACACAAATATGCCCTGAACCTGTACCCCTCCATAACCTCCCTGTCACACTGGAAAGTACCACTGCAGAACTCCACACAAATATGCCCTGAACCTGTACACATCCATAACCTCCCTGTCTCACTGGAACGTACCAATGCAGAACTCCAGACAAATATGCCCTGAACTTGTACCCTCCATAACCTCCCTGTCTCACTGGAACGTACCAATGCAGAACTCCACACAAATTTGCCCTGAACCTGTACCCCTCCATAACCTCCCTGTCTCACTGAAACGTACCAATGCAGAACTCCACACAAATATGCCCTGAACCTGTACCCATCCATAACCTCCCGGTCTCACTGGAACGTACCAATGCAGAAGTCCACACAAATGTGCCCTGAACCTGAACCCGTCCATAACCTCATGTCTCACTGTAACGTCCCACTGCAGAACTCCAAACAAATATGCCCTGAACCAGTACCCCTCCATAACCTCCCAGTCACACTGGAACGTACCAATGCAGAACTTCACACAAATTTGCCCTGATTCTGTACCCCTCCATAACCACCATGTCTCACTGGAACGTACCTATGCAGAACTCCACACAAATATGCCCTGAACCTGTACCCCTCCGTAACCTCCCGGTCTCACTGGAACGTAACATTGCAGAAGTCCACACAAATGTGCCCTGAACCTGTACCCGTCCATAACCTCATGTCTCACTGGAACGTCCCACTGCAGAACAACACAAATTTGCCCTAAACCTGTACCCCTCCATAACCTCCCTGTCTCACTGGAACGTACCAATGCAGAGCTCCACACAAATATGCCCTGAACCTGTACCCCTCCATAACCTCCCTGTCTCACTGGAATGTACCAATGCATAACTCCACACAAATGTGCCCTGAACCTGTACCCGTCCATAACCTCATGTCTCACTGGAACGTACCATTGCAGAGCTCCACACAAATATGCCCTGAACCTGTACCCCTCCATAACCTCCCTGTCTCACTGGAATGTACCATTGCAGAACTCCACACAAATATGCCCTGAACCTGTACCCTCCATAACTTCCCTGTCTCACTGGAACGTACCAATTCCTGAACTCCAAACAAATATGCCCTGAACCTGTACCCCTCCATAACCTCCCAGTCGCACTGGAACGTACCAACGCAGAACTCCACACAAATATACCCTGAACCTGTACCCCTCCATAACCTCCCTGTCTCACTCGAACGTACCAATGCAGAGCTCCACACAAATATGCCCTGAACCTGTACCCCTCCATAACCTCCCTGTCACACTGGAAAGTACCACTGCAGAACTCCACACAAATATGCCCTGAACCTGTACACATCCATAACCTCCCTGTCTCACTGGAACGTACCAATGCAGAACTCCACACAAATATGCCCTGAACTTGTACCCTCCATAACCTGCCTGTCTCAACTGGAATGTACCAATGCAGAACTCCACACAAATTTGCCCTGAACCTGTACCCCTCCATCACCTCCCTGTCTCACTTAAACGTACCAATGCAGAAGTCCACACAAATATGCCCTGAACCTGTACCCATCCATAACCTCCCGGTCTCACTGGAACGTACCAATGCAGAAGTCCACACAAATGTGCCCTGAACCTGAACCCGTCCATAACCTCATGTCTCACCGTAACGTCCCACTGCAGAACTCCAAACAAATATGCCCTGAAACAGTACCCCTCCATAACCTCCCTGTTTCACTGGAACGTACCAATGCAGAACTCCACACAAATATGCCCTGAACCTGTACCCCTCCATAACCTCCCGGTCTCACTGGAACGTACCAATGCAGAAGTCCACACAAATGTGCCCAGAACCTGTAACCGTCCATAACCTCATGTCTCACTGGAACGTCCCACTGCAGAACAACACTCAAATTTGCCCTGAACCTGTACCCCTCCATAACCTCCCTGTCTCAGTGGAACGTACCAATGCAGAGCTCCACACAAATATGCCCTGAACCTGTACCCCTCCATACCCTCCCAGCCTCACTGGAACGTACCAATGCAGAATTCCACACAAATATGCCCTGAACCTGTACCCACCCAGAACCTCCTTGTCTCACTGGAACGTACCAATGCAGAAATCCGCACAAATATGCCCTGAGCCTGTACTCCACCTGAAACTCCCTGTCTCACTGGAACGTACAACTGCAGAACTCCACACAAATATGCCCTGAACGTGTACTCTCCATAACCTCCCTGTCTCACTGGAACGTAGCAATGCAGAACTCCAAACAAATATGCCCTGAACCTGTACCCCTCCATAACCTCCCATTCACACGGGAACGTACCAATGCAGAACTCCACACAAACATGCCCTGAACCTGTACCCATCCATAACCTCCCTGTCTCACTGGAACGTACCAATGCAGAACTCCACACAAATTTGCCCTGAACCTGTACCCGTCCATAACCTCATGTCTCACTGGAACGTACCAATGCAGAACTCCACACAAATATACCCTGAACCTGTACCCCTCCATAACCTCTCTGTCTCACTGGAACGTACCAATGCAGAACTCCACACAAATGTGCCCTGAACCTGTACCCGTCCATAACCTCATGTCTCACTGGAACGTCCCACTGCTGAACTCCACACAAATATGCCCTGAACCTGTACCCTCCATAACTTCCCTGTCTCACTGGAACGTACCAATGCAGAACTCCAAACAAATATGCCCGGAACCTGTACCCCTCCATAACCTCCCAGTCACACTGGAACGTACCAACGCAGTACTCCAGACAAATATGCCCTGAACCTGTACCCTCCATAATCTCCCTGTCTCACTGGAACGTACCAATGCAGAATTCCACACAAATATGCCCTGAACCTGTACCCACCCAGAACCTCCTTGTCTCACTGTAATGTACCAATGCAGAACTCCACACAAATTTGCCCTGAACCTGTACCCCTCCATAACCGCCCTGTCTCACTGGAAAGTGCCAATGCAGAACTACACTCAAATTTGCCCTGAACCTGTACCCTCCATAACCTCCCTGTCTCACTGGAACGTACCAATGCAGAGCTCCACACAAATATGCCCTGAACCTGTACCCCTCCATAACCTCCCTGTCTCACTGGAATGTACCAATGCAGAACTCCACACAAATGTGCCCTGAACCTGTACCCGTCCATAACCTCATGTCTCACTGGAACGTACCATTGCAGAGCTCCACACAAATATGCCCTGAACCTGTACCCTCCATAACCTCCCTGTCTCACTGGAATGTACCATTGCAGAACTCCACACAAATATACCCTGAACCTGTACCCTCCATAACTTCCCTGTCTCACTGGAACGTACCAATGCAGAACTCCAAACAAATATGCCCTGAACCTGTACCCCTCCATAACCTCCCAGTCACACTGGAACGTACCAACGCAGAACTCCACACAAATATACCCTGAACCTGTACCCCTCCATAACCTCCCTGTCTGACTGGAACGTACCAATGCAGAAGTCCACACAAATGTGCCCTGAACCTGTAACCGTCCATAACCTCATGTCTCACTGGAACGTCCCACTGCAGAACAACACTCAAATTTGCCCTGAACCTGTACCCCTCCATAACCTCCCTGTCTCAGTGGAACGTACCAATGCAGAGCTCCACACAAATATGCCCTGAACCTGTACCCCTCCATACCCTCCCTGTCTCACTGGAACGTACCAATGCAGAATTCCACACAAATATGCCCTGAACCTGTACCCACCCAGAACCTCCTTGTCTCACTGGAACGTACCAATGCAGAAATCCGCACAAATATGCCCTGAGCCTGTACTCCACCTTAACCTCCCTGTCTCACTGGAACGTACAACTGCAGAACTCCACACAAATATGCCCTGAACGTGTACTCTCCATAACCTCCCTGTCTCACTGGAACGTACCAATGCAGAACTCCAAACAAATATGCCCTGAAGCTGTACCCCTCCATAACCTCCCATTCACACGGGAACGTACCAATGCAGAACTCCACACAAACATGCCCTGAACCTGTACCCATCCATAACCTCCCTGTCTCACTGGAACGTACCAATGCAGAACTGCACACAAATTTGCCCTGAACCTGTACCCGTCCATAACCTCATGCCTCACTGGAACGTACCATTGCAGAACACCACGCAAATATGCCCTGAACCTGTACCCCTCGATAACCTCCCTGTCTCACTGGAACGTACCAATGCAGAACTCCACACAAATATACCCTGAACCTGTACCCCTCCATAACCTCCCTGTCTCACTGGAACGTACCAATGCAGAGCTCCACACAAATATGCCCTGAACCTGTACACCTCCATAACCTCCCTGTCTCACTGGAACGTACCAATGCAGAACTCCACACAAATGTGCCCTGAACCTGTACCCGTCCATAACCTCATGTCTCACTGGAACGTCCCACTGCTGAACTCCACACAAATATGCCCTGAACCTGTACCCTCCATAACTTCCCAGTCTCACTGGAACGTACCAATGCAGAACTCCAGACAAATATGCCCGGAACCTGTACCCCTCCATAACCTCCCAGTCACACTGGAACGTACCAACGCAGTACTCCACACAAATATACCCTGAACCTGTACCCCTCCATAACCTCCCTGTCTCACTGGAACGTACCAATGCAGAACTCCAGACAAATATGCCCTGAACCTGTACCCTCCATAATCTCCCTGTCTCACTGGAACGTACCAATGCAGAATTCCACACAAATATGCCCTGAACCTGTACCCACCCGGAACCTCCTTGTCTCACTGTAATGTACCAATGCAGAACTCCACACAAATTTGCCCTGAACCTGTACCCCTCCATAACCGCCCTGTCTCACTGGAAAGTGCCAATGCAGAACTACACTCAAATTTGCCCTGAACCTGTACCCTCCGTAACCTCCCTGTCTCACTGGAACGTACCAATGCAGAGCTCCACACAAATATGCCCTGAACCTGTACCCCTCCATAACCTCCCTGTCTCACTGGAATGTACCAATGCAGAACTCCACACAAATGTGCCCTGAACCTGTACCCGTCCATAACCTCATGTCTCACTGGAACGTACCATTGCAGAGCACCACACAAATATGCCCTGAACCTGTACCCTCCATAACCTCCCTGTCTCACTGGAATGTACCATTGCAGAACTCCACACAAATATGCCCTGAACCTGTACCCTCCATAACTTCCCTGTCTCACTGGAACGTACCAATGCAGAACTCCAAACAAATATGCCCTGAACCTGTACCCCTCCATAACCTCCCAGTCACACTGGAACGTACCAACGCAGAACTCCACACAAATATACCCTGAACCTGTACCCCTCCATAACCTCCCTGTCTCACTGGAACGTACCAATGCAGAAGTCCACACAAATGTGCCCTGAACCTGTAACCGTCCATAACCTCATGTCTCACTGGAACGTCCCACTGCAGAACAACACTCAAATTTGCCCTGAACCTGTACCCCTCCATAACCTCCCTGTCTCAGTGGAACGTACCAATGCAGAGCTCCACACAAATATGCCCTGAACCTGTACCCCTCCATACCCTCCCTGTCTCACTGGAACGTACCAATGCAGAATTCCACACAAATATACCCTGAACCTGTACCCACCCAGAACCTCCTTGTCTCACTGGAACGTACCAATGCAGAAATCCGCACAAATATGCCCTGAGCCTGTACTCCACCTTAACCTCCCTGTCTCACTGGAACGTACAACTGCAGAACTCCACACAAATATGCCCTGAACGTGTACTCTCCATAACCTCCCTGTCTCACTGGAACGTACCAATGCAGAACTCCAAACAAATATGCCCTGAAGCTGTACCTCTCCATAACCTCCCATTCACACGGGAACGTACCAATGCAGAACTCCACACAAACATGCCCTGAACCTGTACCCATCCATAACCTCCCTGTCTCACTGGAACGTACCAATGCAGAACTGCACACAAATTTGCCCTGAACCTGTACCCGTCCATAACATCATGCCTCACTGGAACGTACCATTGCAGAACACCACGCAAATATGCCCTGAACCTGTACCCCTCGATAACCTCCCTGTCTCACTGGAACGTACCAATGCAGAACTCCACACAAATATACCCTGAACCTGTACCCCTCCATAACCTCCCTGTCTCACTGGAACGTACCAATGCAGAGCTCCACACAAATATGCCCTGAACCTGTACACCTCCATAACCTCCCTGTCTCACTGGAACGTACCAATGCAGAACTCCACACAAATGTGCCCTGAACCTGTACCCGTCCATAACCTCATGTCTCACTGGAACGTCCCACTGCTGAACTCCACACAAATATGCCCTGAACCTGTACCCTCCATAACTTCCCAGTCTCACTGGAACGTACCAATGCAGAACTCCAGACAAATATGCCCGGAACCTGTACCCCTCCATAACCTCCCAGTCACACTGGAACGTACCAACGCAGTACTCCACACAAATATACCCTGAACCTGTACCCCTCCATAACCTCCCTGTCTCACTGGAACGTACCAATGCAGAACTCCAGACAAATATGCCCTGAACCTGTACCCTCCATAATCTCCCTGTCTCACTGGAACGTACCAATGCAGAATTCCACACAAATATGCCCTGAACCTGTACCCACCCGGAACCTCCTTGTCTCACTGTAATGTACCAATGCAGAACTCCACACAAATTTGCCCTGAACCTGTACCCCTCCATAACCGCCCTGTCTCACTGGAAAGTGCCAATGCAGAACTACACTCAAATTTGCCCTGAACCTGTACCCTCCGTAACCTCCCTGTCTCACTGGAACGTACCAATGCAGAGCTCCACACAAATATGCCCTGAACCTGTACCCCTCCATAACCTCCCTGTCTCACTGGAATGTACCAATGCAGAACTCCACACAAATGTGCCCTGAACCTGTACCCGTCCATAACCTCATGTCTCACTGGAACGTACCATTGCAGAGCACCACACAAATATGCCCTGAACCTGTACCCTCCATAACCTCCCTGTCTCACTGGAATGTACCATTGCAGAACTCCACACAAATATGCCCTGAACCTGTACCCTCCATAACTTCCCTGTCTCACTGGAACGTACCAATGCAGAACTCCAAACAAATATGCCCTGAACCTGTACCCCTCCATAACCTCCCAGTCACACTGGAACGTACCAACGCAGAACTCCACACAAATATACCCTGAACCTGTACCCCTCCATAACCTCCCTGTCTCACTGGAACGTACCAATGCAGAAGTCCACACAAATGTGCCCTGAACCTGTAACCGTCCGTAACCTCATGTCTCACTGGAACGTCCCACTGCAGAACAACACTCAAATTTGCCCTGAACCTGTACCCCTCCATAACCTCCCTGTCTCAGTGGAACGTACCAATGCAGAGCTCCACACAAATATGCCCTGAACCTGTACCCCTCCATACCCTCCCTGTCTCACTGGAACGTACCAATGCAGAATTCCACACAAATATGCCCTGAACCTGTACCCGTCCATAACCTCATGTCTCACTGGAACGTACCATTGCAGAACACCACACAAATATGCCCTGAACATGTACCCCTCGATAACCCCCCTGTCTCACTGGAACGTACCAATGCAGAACTCCACACAAATATACCCTGAACCTGTACCCCTCCATAACCTCCCTGTCTCACTGGAACGTACCAATGCAGAGCTCCACACAAATATGCCCTGAACCTGTACACCTCCATAACCTCCCTGTCTCACTGGAACGTACCAATGCAGAACTCCACACAAATGTGCCCTGAACCTGTACCCGTCCATAACCTCATGTCTCACTGGAACGTCCCACTGCTGAACTCCACACAAATATGCCCTGAACCTGTACCCTCCATAACTTCCCTGTCTCACTGGAACGTACCAATGCAGATCTCCAAACAAATATGCCCGGAACCTGTACCCCTCCATAACCTCCCTGTCTCACTGGAACGTACCAATGCAGAGCTCCACACAAATATGCCCTGAACCTGTACCCCTCCATAACCTCCCTGTCTCACTGGAATGTACCAATGCATAACTCCACACAAATGTGCCCTGAACCTGTACCCGTCCATAACCTCATGTCTCACTGGAACGTACCATTGCAGAGCTCCACACAAATATGCCCTGAACCTGTACCCTCCATAACCTCCCTGTCTCACTGGAATGTACCATTGCAGAACTCCACACAAATATGCCCTGAACCTGTACCCTCCATAACTTCCCTGTCTCACTGGAACGTACCAATGCAGAACTCCAAACAAATATGCCCTGAACCTGTACCCCTCCATAACCTCCCAGTCACACTGGAACGTACCAACGCAGAACTCCACACAAATATACCCTGAACCTGTACCCCTCCATAACCTCCCTGTCTCACTGGAACGTACCAATGCAGAGCTCGACACAAATATGCCCTGAACCTGTACCCCTCCATAACCTCCCTGTCACACTGGAAAGTACCACTGCAGAACTCCACACAAATATGCCCTGAACCTGTACACACCCATAACCTCCCTGTCTCACTGGAACGTACCAATGCAGAACTCCACACAAATATGCCCTGAACTTGTACCCTCCATAACCTCCCTGTCTCACTGGAACGTCCCACTGCAGAACAACAAACAAATTTGCCCTGAACCTGTACCCCTCCATAACCTCCCTGTCTCAGTGGAACGTACCAATGCAGACCTCCACACAAATATGCCCTGAACCTGTACCCACCCAGAACCTCCTTGTCTCACTGGAATGTACCAATGCAAAACTCCACACAAATTTGCCCTGAACCTGTACACCTCCATAAACTCCCTGTCTCACTGGAAATTGCCAATGCCGAACTACACTCAAATTTGCCCTGAACCTGTACCCTCCGTAACCTCCCTGTCTCACTGCAACGTACCAATGCTGAACTCCACACAAATATGCCCTGAACCTGTACCCCTCCATAACCTCCCTGTCTGACAGGAACGTACCAATGCAGAACTCCACACAAATATGCCCTGAACCTGTACCCCTCCATAACCTCCCTGTCTCACTGGAACGTACCAATTCAGAACTCCACACAAATTTGCCCTGAACCTGTACCCCTCCATAACCTCCCTGTCTCACTGGAACGTACCTATGCAGAACTCCACACAAATATGCCCTGAACCTGTACCCCTCCGTAACCTCCCGGTCTCACTGGAACGTACCATTGCAGAAGTCCACACAAATGTGCCCTGAACCTGTACCCGTCCATAACCTCATGTCTCACTGGAACGTCCCACTGCAGAACAACACAAATTTGCCCTAAACCTGTACCCCTCCATAACCTCCCTGTCTCACTGGAACGTACCATTGCAGAGCTCCACACAAATATGCCCTGACCCTGTACCCCTCCATAACCTCCCTGTCTCACTGGAATGTACCATTGCAGAACTCCACACAAATATGCCCTGAACCTGTACCCTCCATAACTTCCCTGTCTCACTGGAACGTACCAATGCAGAACTCCAAACAAATATGCCCTGAACCTGTACCCCTCCATAACCTCCCAGTCGCACTGGAACGTACCAACGCAGAACTCCACACAAATATACCCTGAACCTGTACCCCTCCATAACCTCCCTGTCTCACTGGAACGTACCAATGCAGAGCTCCACACAAATATGCCCTGAACCTGTACCCCTCCATAACCTCCCTGTCACACTGGAAAGTACCACTGCAGAACTCCACACAAATATGCCCTGAAGCTGTACACATCCATAACCTCCCTGTCTCACTGGACCGTACCAATGCAGAACTCCAGACAAATATGCCCTGAACTTGTACCCTCCATAACCTCCCTGTCTCACTGGAACGTACCAATGCAGAACTCCACACAAATTTGCCCTGAACCTGTACCCCTCCATAACCTCCCTGTCTCACTGAAACGTACCAATGCAGAACTCCACACAAATATGCCCTGAACCTGTACCCATCCATAACCTCCCGGTCTCACTGGAACGTACCAATGCAGAAGTCCACACAAATGTGCCCTGAACCTGAACCCGTCCATAACCTCATGTCTCACTGTAACGTCCCACTGCAGAACTCCAAACAAATATGCCCTGAACCAGTACCCCTCCATAACCTCCCAGTCACACTGGAACGTACCAACGCAGAACTCCACACAAATATACCCTGAACCTGTACCCCTCCATAACCTCCCTGTCTCACTGGAACGTACCAATGCAGAACTCCACTCAAATTTGCCCTGAACCTGTACCCGTCCATAACTTCCCTGTCTCACTGGAACGTCCCACTGCAGAACTCCACACAAATATGCCCTGAACGTGTACCCCTCCATAACCTCCCAGTCACACAGGAACGTACCAACGCAGAACTCCAAACAAATATACCATGAAACTGTACCCCTCCAAAACCTCCCTGTCTCACTGGAACGTACCAATGCAGAACTCCACACAAATATGCCCTGAACCTGTACCCTCCATAACCTCCCTGTCTCACTGGAACGTACCAATGCAGAATTCCACACAAAAATGCCCTGAACCTGTACCCCTCCAAAACCTCCCTGTCTCACTGGAACGTACCAATGCAGAATTCCACACAAATATGCCCTGAACCTGTACACGTCCATAAACTCCCTGTCTCACTGGAACGTCCCACTGCAGAATTCCACACAAATATGCCATGTACCGGTACCCTCCATAACCTCCCAGTCCCACTGGAAAGTACCAATGCAGAACTCCACACAAATATGCCCTGAACCTGTACACATCCATAACCTCCCTGTCTCACTGGAACGTACCAATGCAGAACTACACACAAATTTGCCCTGATCCGGTACCCCTCCGTAACCTCCCTGTCTCACTGGAACGTACCAATGCAGAACTCCACACAAATATGCCCTGAACCTGTACCCCTCCATAACATCTCGGTCTCACTGGAACGTACCAATGCAGAAGTCCACACAAATGTGCCCTGAACCTGTACCCGTCCATAACCTCCATTTCTCACTGGAACGTACCAATGCAGAACTCCACACAAATATGCCCTGAACCTGTACCCCTCCATAACCTCCCTGTCTCACAGGAATGTACCAGCGCAGAACTCCACACAAATATGCCCTGAACCTGTACCCTCCGTAACCTCCCTGTCTCACTGGAATGTACCAATGCAGAACTCCACACAAATATCCCCTGAACCTGTACCCTCCATAACCTCCCTGACTCACTGGAACGTCCCACTGCAGAATTCCACACATATATGCCATGTACCGGTACCCTCCATAACCTCCCAGTCCCACTGGAAAGTACCAATGCAGAACTCCACACAAATATGCCCTGAACCTGTACACATCCATAACCTCCCTGTCTCACTGGAACGTACCAATGCAGAACTACACACAAATTTGCCCTGATCCGGTACCCCTCCATAACCTCACTGTCTCACTGGAACGTACCAATGCAGAACTCCACACAAATATGTCCTGAACCTGTACCCCTCCATAACATCTCGGTCTCACTGGAACGTACCAATGCAGAAGTCCACACAAATGTGCCCTGAACCTGTACCCGTCCATAACCTCCATTTCTCACTGGAACGTACCAATGCAGAACTCCACACAAATATGCCCTGAACCTGTACCCCTCCATAACCTCCCTGTCTCACAGGAACGTACCAGCGCAGAACTCCACACAACTATGCCCTGAACCTGTACCCTCCGTAACCTCCCTGTCTCACTGGAACGTACCAATGCAGAACTCCACACAAATATCCCCTGAACCTGTACCCTCCATAAACTCCCTGACTCACTGGAACGTACCAATGCAGAATTCCACACAAATATGCCTTGAACCTGTACCCACCCAGAACCTCCTTGTCTCACTGGAATGTACCAATGCAGAACTCCACACAAATTTGCCCTGAACCTGTACCCCTCCATAACCTCCCTGTCTCACTGGAAAGTGCCAATGCAGAACTCCACACAAATTTGCCCTGAACCTGTACCCTCCGTAACCTCCCTGTCTCACTGGAACGTACCATTGCAGAACTACACACAAATTTGCCCTGATCCGGTACCCCTCCATAACCTCCCTGTCTCACTGGAACGTACCAATGCAGAACTCCACACAAATATTCCCTGAACCTGTACCCCTCCATAACCTCCCGGTCTCACTGGAAAGTACCAATGCAGAACTCCACACAAATATGCCCTGAACCTGTACCCCTGCATAACCTACCGTTCTCACTGGAACGTACCAATGCAGAAGTCCACACAAATGTGCCCTGAACCTGTACCCGTCCATAACCTCATGTCTCACTGGAACGTCCCACTGCAGAACTACACACAAATTTGCCCTGAACCTGTACTCCTCCATAACCTCCCTGTCTCACTGGAACGTAACAATGCAGAACTCCACACAAATATACCCTGAACCTGTACCCCTCCATAACATCCCGGTCTCACTGGAACGTACCAATGCAGAAGTCCACACAAATGTGCCATGAACCTGTACCCCTCCATAACCTCCCTGTCTCACTGGAACGTACCAATGCAGAACTCCACAGAAACAGACCCTGAACATGTACCCTCCATAACCTCCCTGTCTCACTGGAACGTACCAATGCAGAACTCCACACAAATATGCCCTGAACCTGTACCCCTCCATAACCTCCCTGTCTCACTGGAACGTACCATTGCAGAACTACACACAAATTTGCCCTGAACCGGTACCCCTCCATAACCTCCCTGTCTCACTGGAACGTACCAATGCAGAACTCCACACAAATATTCCCTGAACCTGTACCCCTCCATAACCTCCCGGTCTCACTGGAAAGTACCAATGCAGAACTCCACACAAATATGCCCTGAACCTGTACCCCTCCATAACCTCCCTTTCTCACTGGAACGTACCAATGCAGAACTCCACACAAATATGCCCTGAACCTGTACCCTCCATAACTTCCCTGTCTCACTGGAACGTACCAATGCAGAACTCCAAACAAATATGCCCGGAACCTGTACCCCTCCATAACCTCCCAGTCACACTGGAACGTACCAACGCAGTACTCCACACAAATATACCCTGAACCTGTACCCCTCCATAACCTCCCTGTCTCACTGGAACGTACCAATGCAGAACTCCAGACAAATATGCCCTGAAGCGGTACCCTCCATAACCTCCCTGACTCACTGGAACGTACCAATGCAGAATTCCACACAAATATGCCTTGAACCTGTACCCACCCAGAACCTCCTTGTCTCACTGGAATGTACCAATGCAGAACTCCACACAAATTTGCCCTGAACCTATACCCCTCCATAACCTTCCTGTCTCACTGGAAAGTGCCAATGCAGAACTAAACTCAAATTTGCCCTGAACCTGTACCCTCCGTAACCTCCCTGTCTCACTGGAACGTACCAATGCAAAACTCCACACAAATATCCCCTGAACCTGTACCCCTCCATAACCTCCCTGTCTCACAGGAACGTACCAATGCAGAACTCCACACAAATATGCCCTGAACCTGTACCCCTCCATAACCTCCCTGTCTCACTGGAACGTACCAATGCAGAACTCCACACAAATGTGCCCTGTACCTGTACCCGTCCATAACTTCCCTGTCTCACAGGAACGTCCCACTGCAGAACTCCACACAAATATGCCCTGAACGTGTACCCCTCCATAACCTCCCAGTCACACAGGAACGTACCAACGCAGAACTCCAAACAAATATACCCTGAAACTGTACCCCTCCATAACCTCCCAGTCACACTGGAACGTACCAACGCAGTACTCCACACAAATTTGCCCTGAACCTATACCCCTCCATAACCTCCCTGTCTCACTGGAAAGTGCCAATGCAGAACTAAACTCAAATTTGCCCTGAACCTGTACCCTCCGTAACCTCCCTGTCTCTCTGGAACGTACCAATGCAGAACTCCACACAAATATCCCCTGAACCTGTACCCCTCCATAACCTCCCTGTCTCACAGGAACGTACCAATGCAGAACTCCACACAAATATGCCCTGAACCTGTACCCCTCCATAACCTCCCTGTCTCACTGGAACGTACCAATGCAGAACTCCACACAAATGTGCCCTGAACCTGTACCCGTCCATAACTTCCCTGTCTCACAGGAACGTCCCACTGCAGAACTCCACACAAATATGCCCTGAACGTGTACCGCTCCATAACCTCCCAGTCACACAGGAACGTACCAACGCAGAACTCCAAACAAATATACCCTGAAACTGTACCCCTCCAAAACCTCCCTGTCTCACTGGAACGTACCAATGCAGAACTCCACACAAATATGCCCTGAACCTGTACCCCTCCATAACCTCCCTGTCTCACTGGAACGTACCAATGCAGAACTCCAGACAAATATGCCCTGAAGCGGTACCCTCCATAACCTCCCTGACTCACTGGAACGTACCAATGCAGAATTCCACACAAATATGCCTTGAACCTGTACCCACCCAGAACCTCCTTGTCTCACTGGAATGTACCAATGCAGAACTCCACACAAATTTGCCCTGAACCTATACCCCTCCATAACCTCCCTGTCTCACTGGAAAGTGCCAATGCAGAACTAAACTCAAATTTGCCCTGAACCTGTACCCTCCGTAACCTCCCTGTCTCACTGGAACGTACCAATGCAAAACTCCACACAAATATCCCCTGAACCTGTACCCCTCCATAACCTCCCTGTCTCACAGGAACGTACCAATGCAGAACTCCACACAAATGTGCCCTGAACCTGTACCCGTCCATAACCTCCATTTCTCACTGGAACGTACCAATGCAGAACTCCACACAAATATTCCCTGAACCTGTACCCCTCCATAACCTCCCGGTCTCACTGGAAAGTACCAATGCAGAACTCCACACAAATATGCCCTGAACCTGTACCCCTCCATAACCTCCCTTTCTCACTGGAACGTACCAATGCAGAACTCCACACAAATATGCCCTGAACCTGTACCCTCCATAACTTCCCTGTCTCACTGGAACGTACCAATGCAGAACTCCAAACAAATATGCCCGGAACCTGTACCCCTCCATAACCTCCCAGTCACACTGGAACGTACCAACGCAGTACTCCACACAAATATACCCTGAACCTGTACCCCTCCATAACCTCCCTGTCTCACTGGAACGTACCAATGCAGAACTCCAGACAAATATGCCCTGAAGCGGTACCCTCCATAACCTCCCTGACTCACTGGAACGTACCAATGCAGAATTCCACACAAATATGCCTTGAACCTGTACCCACCCAGAACCTCCTTGTCTCACTGGAATGTACCAATGCAGAACTCCACACAAATTTGCCCTGAACCTATACCCCTCCATAACCTCCCTGTCTCACTGGAAAGTGCCAATGCAGAACTAAACTCAAATTTGCCCTGAACCTGTACCCTCCGTAACCTCCCTGTCTCACTGGAACGTACCAATGCAAAACTCCACACAAATATCCCCTGAACCTGTACCCCTCCATAACCTCCCTGTCTCACAGGAACGTACCAATGCAGAACTCCACACAAATATGCCCTGAACCTGTACCCCTCCATAACCTCCCTGTCTCACTGGAACGTACCAATGCAGAACTCCACACAAATGTGCCCTGTACCTGTACCCGTCCATAACTTCCCTGTCTCACAGGAACGTCCCACTGCAGAACTCCACACAAATATGCCCTGAACGTGTACCCCTCCATAACCTCCCAGTAACACAGGAACGTACCAACGCAGAACTCCAAACAAATATACCCTGAAACTGTACCCCTCCATAACCTCCCAGTCACACTGGAACGTACCAACGCAGTACTCCACACAAATTTGCCCTGAACCTATACCCCTCCATAACCTCCCTGTCTCACTGGAAAGTGCCAATGCAGAACTAAACTCAAATTTGCCCTGAACCTGTACCCTCCGTAACCTCCCTGTCTCTCTGGAACGTACCAATGCAGAACTCCACACAAATATCCCCTGAACCTGTACCCCTCCATAACCTCCCTGTCTCACAGGAACGTACCAATGCAGAACTCCACACAAATATGCCCTGAACCTGTACCCCTCCATAACCTCCCTGTCTCACTGGAACGTACCAATGCAGAACTCCACACAAATGTGCCCTGAACCTGTACCCGTCCATAACTTCCCTGTCTCACAGGAACGTCCCACTGCAGAACTCCACACAAATATGCCCTGAACGTGTACCGCTCCATAACCTCCCAGTCACACAGGAACGTACCAACGCAGAACTCCAAACAAATATACCCTGAAACTGTACCCCTCCAAAACCTCCCTGTCTCACTGGAACGTACCAATGCAGAACTCCACACAAATATGCCCTGAACCTGTACCCCTCCATAACCTCCCTGTCTCACTGGAACGTACCAATGCAGAACTCCAGACAAATATGCCCTGAAGCGGTACCCTCCATAACCTCCCTGACTCACTGGAACGTACCAATGCAGAATTCCACACAAATATGCCTTGAACCTGTACCCACCCAGAACCTCCTTGTCTCACTGGAATGTACCAATGCAGAACTCCACACAAATTTGCCCTGAACCTATACCCCTCCATAACCTCCCTGTCTCACTGGAAAGTGCCAATGCAGAACTAAACACAAATTTGCCCTGAACCTGTACCCTCCGTAACCTCCCTGTCTCACTGGAACGTACCAATGCAAAACTCCACACAAATATCCCCTGAACCTGTACCCCTCCATAACCTCCCTGTCTCACAGGAACGTACCAATGCAGAACTCCACACAAATATGCCCTGAACCTGTACCCCTCCATAACCTCCCTGTCTCACTGGAACGTACCAATGCAGAAGTCCACACAAATGTGCCCTGAACCTGTACCCGT
This sequence comes from Hemitrygon akajei, assembly GCF_048418815.1. Lineage (NCBI taxonomy): Eukaryota > Metazoa > Chordata > Chondrichthyes > Myliobatiformes > Dasyatidae > Hemitrygon > Hemitrygon akajei. Next base: position 209,216 of record NW_027332000.1, read on the forward strand.
CCATAACCTCCATTTCTCACTGGAACGTACCAATGCAGAACTCCACACAAATATGCCCTGAACCTGTACCCCTCCATAACCTCCCTGTCTCACAGGAACGTACCAGCGCAGAACTCCACACAACTATGCCCTGAACCTGTACCCTCCGTAACCTCCCTGTCTTACTGGAACGTACCAATGCAGAACTCCACACAAATATCCCCTGAACCTGTACCCTCCATAACCTCCCTGACTCACTGGAACGTACCAATGCAGAATTCCACACAAATATGCCTTGAACCTGTACCCACCCAGAACCTCCTTGTCTCACTGGAATGTACCAATGCAGAACTCCACACAAATTTGCCCTGAACCTGTACCCCTCCATAACCTCCCTGTCTCACTGGAAAGTGCCAATGCAGAACTCCACACAAATTTGCCCTGAACCTGTACCCTCCGTAACCTCCCTGTCTCACTGGAACGTACCAATGCAGAACTCCACACAAATATCCTCTGAACCTGTACCCCTCCATAACCTACCGTTCTCACTGGAACGTACCAATGCAGAAGTCCACACAAATGTGCCCTGAACCTGTACCCGTCCATAACCTCATGTCTCACTGGAACGTCCCACTGCAGAACTACACACAAATTTGCCCTGAACCTGTACTCCTCCATAACCTCCCTGTCTCACTGGAACGTAACAATGCAGAACTCCACACAAATATACCCTGAACCTGTACCCCTCCATAACATCCCGGTCTCACTGGAACGTACCAATGCAGAAGTCCACACAAATGTGCCATGAACCTGTACCCCTCCATAACCTCCCTGTCTCACTGGAACGTACCAATGCAGAACTCCACAGAAACAGACCCTGAACATGTACCCTCCATAACCTCCCTGTCTCACTGGAACGTACCAGTGCAGAACTCCACACAAATATGCCCTGAACCTGTACCCCTCCATAACCTCCCTGTCTCACTGGAACGTACCATTGCAGAACTACACACAAATTTGCCCTGATCCGGTACCCCTCCATAACCTCCCTGTCTCACTGGAACGTACCAATGCAGAACTCCACACAAATATTCCCTGAACCTGTACCCCTCCATAACCTCCCGGTCTCACTGGAAAGTACCAATGCAGAACTCCACACAAATATGCCCTGAACCTGTACCCCTCCATAAACTCCCTTTCTCACTGGAACGTACCAATGCAGAACTCCACACAAATATGCCCTGAACCTGTACCCTTCCATAACCTCCCAGTCACACTGGAACGTACCAACGCAGTACTCCACACAAATATACCCTGAACCTGTACCCCTCCATAACCTCCCTGTCTCACTGGAACGTACCAATGCAGAACTCCACACAAATATGCCTTGAACCTGTACCCACCCAGAACCTCCTTGTCTCACTGGAATGTACCAATGCAGAACTCCACACAAATTTGCCCTGAACCTATACCCCTCCATAACCTCCCAGTCACACTGGAACGTACCAACGCAGTACTCCACACAAATTTGCCCTGAACCTATACCCCTCCATAACCTCCCTGTCTCACTGGAAAGTGCCAATGCAGAACTAAACTCAAATTTGCCCTGAACATGTACCCTCCGTAACCTCCCTGTCTCTCTGGAACGTACCAATGCAGAACTCCACACAAATATCCCCTGAACCTGTACCCCTCCATAACCTCCCTGTCTCACAGGAACGTACCAATGCAGAACTCCACACAAATATGCCCTGAACCTGTACCCCTCCATAACCTCCCTGTCTCACTGGAACGTACCAATGCAGAACTCCACACAAATGTGCCCTGAACCTGTACCCGTCCATAACTTTTCTGTCTCACAGGAACGTCCCACTGCAGAACTCCACACAAATATGCCCTGAACGTGTACCCCTCCATAACCTCCCAGTCACACAGGAACGTACCAACGCAGAACTCCAAACAAATATACCCTGAAACTGTACCCCTCCAAAACCTCCCTGTCTCACTGGAACGTACCAATGCAGAACTCCACACAAATATGCCCTGAACCTGTACCCTCCATAACCTCCCTGTCTCACTGGAACGTACCAATGCAGAATTCCACACAAAAATGCCCTGAACCTGTACCCCTCCAAAACCTCCCTGTCTCACTGGAACGTACCAATGCAGAATTCCACACAAATATGCCCTGAACCTGTACACGTCCATAAACTCACTGTCTCACTGGAACGTCCCACTGCAGAATTCCACACAAATATGCCATGTACCGGTACCCTCCATAACCTCCCAGTCCCACTGGAAAGTACCAATGCAGAACTCCACACAAATATGCCCTGAACCTGTACACATCCATAACCTCCCTGTCTCACTGGAACGTACCAATGCAGAACTACACACAAATTTGCCCTGATCCGGTACCCCTCCATAACCTCCCTGTCTCACTGGAACGTACCAATGCAGAACTCCACACAAATATGCCCTGAACCTGTACCCCTCCATAACATCCCGGTCTCACTGGAACGTACCAATGCAGAAGTCCACACAAATGTGCCCTGAACCTGTACCCGTCCATAACCTCGCTGTCTCACTGGAACGTCCCACTGCAGAACTACACACAAATTTGCCCTGAACCTGTACCCCTCCATAACCTCCCTGTCTCACTGGAACGTACCAATGCAGAGCTCCACACAAATATGCCCTGAACCTGTACCCTCCATAACCTCACTGACTCACTGGAACGTACCAATGCAGAATTCCACACAAATATGCCTTGAACCTGTACCCTCCCAGAACCTCCTTGTCTCACTGGAATGTACCAATGCAGAACTCCACACAAATTTGCCCTGAACCTGTACCCTCCGTAACCTCCCTGTCTCACTGGAACGTACCAATGCAGAACTCCACACAAATATCCCCTGAACCTGTACCCCTCCATAACCTCCCGGTCTCACTGGAACGTACCAATGCAGAAGTCCACACAAATGTGCCCTGAACCTGTACCGTCCATAACCTCATGTCTCACTGGAACGTCCCACTGCAGAACTACACACAAATTTGCCCTGAACCTGTACCCCTCCATAACCTCCCTGTCTCTCTGGAACGTACCAATGCAGAACTCCACACAAATATGCCCTGAACCTGTACCCCTCCATAACCTCCCGGTCTCACTGGAACGTACCAATGCAGAAGTCCACACAAATGTGCCATGAACCTGTATCCTCCATAACCTCCCTGTCTCACTGGAAAGTACCACTGCAGAACTCCACAGAAATATGCCCTGAACCTGTACCCCTCCATAACCTCCCTTTCTCACTGGAACGTAACAATGCAGAACTCCACACAAATATGCCATGTACCGGTACCCTCCATAACCTCCCAGTCCCACTGGAAAGTACCAATGCAGAACTCCACACAAATATGCCCTGAACCTGTACACATCCATAACCTCCCTGTCTCACTGGAACGTACCAATGCAGAACTCGACACAAATATGCCCTGAACTTGTACCCTCCATAACCTCCCTGTCTCACTGGAACGTACCAATGCAGAACTCCACACTAATTTGCCCTGAACCTGTACCCCTCCATAACCTCCCTTTCTCACTGGAACGTACCAATGCAGAACTCCACACAAATATGCCCTGAACCTGTACCCCTCCATAACCTCCCGGTCTCACTTGAACGTACCAATGCAGAAGTCCACACAAATGTGCCCTGAACCTGTACCCGTCCATAACCTCATGTCTCACTGGAACGTCCCACTGCAGAACTACACACAAATTTGCCCTGAACCTGTACCCCTCCATAACCTCCCTGTCTAACTGGAACGTACCAATGCAGAACTCCACACAAATGTGCCCTGAACCTGTACCCGTCCATAACCTCATGTCTCACTGGAACGTCCCACTGCAGAACTCCACACAAATATGCTCTGAACCTGTACCCTCCATAACTTCCCTGTCTCACTGGAACGTACCAATGCAGAACTCCAAACAAATATGCCCTGAACCTGTACCCCTCCATAACCTCCCAGTCACACTGGAACGTACCAATGCAGAACTCCACACAAATGTGCCCTGAACCTGTACCCGTCCATAACCTCCCTGTCTCACTGGAACGTCCCACTGCAGAACTCCACACAAATATGCCCTGAACGTGTACCCCTCCATAACCTCCCAGTCACACAGGAACGTACCAACGCAGAACTCCAAACAAATATACCCTGAACCTGTACCCCTCCAAAACCTCCCTGTCTCACTGGAACGTACCAATGCAGAACTCCACACAAATGTGCCCTGAACCTGTACCCGTCCATAACCTCATGTCTCACTGGAACGTCCCACTGCTGAACTCCACACAAATATGCCCTGAACCTGTACCCTCCATAACTTCCATGTCTCACTGGAACGTACCAATGCAGAACTCCAAACAAATATGCCCGGAACCTGTACCCCTCCATAACCTCCCAGTCACACTGGAACGTACCAACGCAGTACTCCACACAAATATGCCCTGAACCTGTACCCTCCATAACCTCCCTGACTCACTGGAACGTACCAATGCAGAATTCCACACAAATATGCCTTGAACCTGTACCCATCCAGAACCTCCTTGTCTCACTGGAATGAATCAATGCAGAACTCCACACAAATTTGCCCTGAACCTGTACCCCTCCATAACCTCCCTGTCTCACTGGAAAGTGCCAATGCAGAACTACACTCAAATTTGCCCTGAACCTGTACCCTCCGTAACCTCCCTGTCTCACTGGTACGTACCAATGCAGATCTCCACACAAATATCCCCTGAACCTGTACCCCTCCATAACCTCCCTGTCTCACAGGAACGTACCAATGCAGAACTCCACACAAATATGCCCTGAACCTGTACCCCTCCATAACCTCCCTGTGTCACTGGAACGTACCAATGCAGAACTCCACACAAATGTGCCCTGAACATGTACCCGTCCATAACTTCCCTGTCTCACTGGAACGTCCCACTGCAGAACTCCACACAAATATGCCCTGAACGTGTACCCCTCCATAACCTCCCAGTCACACAGGAACGTACCAACGCAGAACTCCAAACAAATATACCCTGAAACTGTACCCCTCCAAAACCTCCCTGTCTCACTGGAACGTACCAATGCAGAACTCCACACAAATATGCCCTGAACCTGTACCCTCCATAACCTCCCTGTCTCACTGGAACGTACCAATGCAGAATTCCACACAAAAATGCCCTGAACCCGTACTCCTCCAAAACCTCCCTGTCTCACTGGAACGTACCAATGCAGAATTCCACACAAATATGCCCTGAACATGTAAACGTCCATAAACTCCCTGTCTCACTGGAACGTCCCACTGCAGAATTCCACACAAATATGCCATGTACCGGTACCCTCCATAACCTCCCAGTCCCACTGGAAATTACCAATGCAGAGCTCCACACAAATATGCCCTGAACCTGTACACATCCATAACCTCCCTGTGTCACTGGAACGTACCAATGCAGAATTCCACACAAATATGCCTTGAACCTGTACCCACCAAGAACCTCCTTGTCTCACTGGAATGTACCAATGCAGAACTCCACACAAATTTGCCCTGAACCTGTACCCCTCCATAAACTCCCTGTCTCACTGGAAAGTGCCAATGCAGAACTCCACACAAATTTGCCCTGAACCTGTACCCTCCGTAACCTCCCTGTCTCACTGGAACGTACCAATGCAGAACTCCACACAAATATCCCCTGAACCTGTACCCCTCCATAACCTACCGTTCTCACTGGAACGTACCAATGCAGAAGTCCACACAAATGTGCCCTGAACCTGTACCCGTCCATAACCTCATGTCTCACTGGAACGTCCCACTGCAGAACTACACACAAATTTGCCCTGAACCTGTACTCCTCCATAACCTCCCTGTCTCACTGGAACGTACCAATGCAGAAGTCCACACAAATGTGCCATGAACCTGTACCCCTCCATAACCTCCCTGTATCACTGGAACGTACCAATGCAGAACTCCACAGAAACAGACCCTGAACATGTACCCTCCATAACCTCCCTGTCTCACTGGAACGTACCAATGCAGAACTCCACACAAATATGCCCTGAACCTGTACCCCTCCATAACCTCCCTGTCTCACTGGAACGTACCATTGTAGAACTACACACAAATTTGCCCTGATCCGGTACCCCTCCATAACCTCCCTGTCTCACTGGAACGTACCAATGCAGAACTCCACACAAATATTCCCTGAACCTGTACCCCTCCATAACCTCCCGGTCTCACTGGAGAGTACCAATGCAGAACTCCACACAAATATGCCCTGAACCTGTACCCCTCCATAACCTCCCTTTCTCACTGGAACGTACCAATGCAGAACTCCACACAAATATGCCCTGAACCTGTACCCTCCATAACTTCCCTGTCTCACTGGAACGTACCAATGCAGAACTCCAAACAAATATGCCCGGAACCTGTACCCCTCCATAACCTCCCAGTCACACTGGAACGTACCAACGCAGTACTCCACACAAATATACCCTGAACCTGTACCCCTCCATAACCTCCCTGTCTCACTGGAACGTACCAATGCAGAACTCCAGACAAATATGCCCTGAAGCGGTACCCTCCATAACCTCCCTGACTCACTGGAACGTACCAATGCAGAATTCCACACACATATGCCTTGAACCTGTACCCACCCAGAACCTCCTTGTCTCACTGGAATGTACCAATGCAGAACTCCACACAAATTTGCCCTGAACCTATACCCCTCCATAACCTCCCTGTCTCACTGGAAAGTGCCAATGCAGAACTAAACTCAAATTTGCCCTGAACCTGTACCCTCCGTAACCTCCCTGTCTCACTGGAACGTACCAATGCAAAACTCCACACAAATATCCCCTGAACCTGTACCCCTCCATAACCTCCCTGTCTCACAGGAACGTACCAATGCAGAACTCCACACAAATATGCCCTGAACCTGTACCCCTCCATAACCTCCCTGTCTCACTGGAACGTACCAATGCAGAACTCCACACAAATGTGCCCTGAACCTGTACCCGTCCATAACTTCCCTGTCTCACAGGAACGTCCCACTGCAGAACTCCACACAAATATGCCCTGAACGTGTACCCCTCCATAACCTCCCAGTCACACAGGAACGTACCAACGCAGAACTCCAAACAAATATACCCTGAAACTGTACCCCTCCATAACCTCCCAGTCACACTGGAACGTACCAACGCAGTACTCCACACAAATTTGCCCTGAACCTATACCCCTCCATAACCTCCCTGTCTCACTGGAACGTACCAATGCAGAACTCCAAACAAATATGCCCGGAACCTGAACCCCTCCATAACCTCCCAGTCACACTGGAACGTACCAACGCAGTACTCCACACAAATATGCTTTGAACCTGTACCCTCCATAACCTCCCTGACTCACTGGAACGTACCAATGCAGAATTCCACACAAATATGCCTTGAACCTGTACCCATCCAGAACCTCCTTGTCTCACTGGAATGAACCAATGCAGAACTCCACACAAATTTGCCCTGAACCTGTACCCCTCCATAACCTCCCTGTCTCACTGGAAAGTGCCAATGCAGAACTTCACTCAAATTTGCCCTGAACCTGTACCCTCCGTAACCTCCCTGTCTCACTGGTACGTACCAATGCAGAACTCCACACAAATATCCCCTGAACCTGTACCCCTCCATAACCTCCCTGTCTCACAGGAACGTACCAATGCAGAACTCCACACAAATATGCCCTGAACCTGTACCCCTCCATAACCTCCCTGTGTCACTGGAACGTACCAATGCAGAACTCCACACAAATGTGCCCTGAACCTGTACCCGTCCATAACTTCCCTGTCTCACTGGAACGTCCCACTGCAGAACTCCACACAAATATGCCCTGAACGTGTACCCCTCCATAACCTCCCAGTCACACAGGAACGTACCAACGCAGAACTCCAAACAAATATACCCTGAAACTGTACCCCTCCAAAACCTCCCTGTCTCACTGGAACGTACCAATGCAGAACTCCACACAAATATGTCCTGAACCTGTACCCTCCATAACCTCCCTGTCTCACTGGAACGTACCAATGCAGAATTCCACACAAAAATGCCCTGAACCTGTACTCCTCCAAAACCTCCCTGTCTCACTGGAACGTACCAATGCAGAATTCCACACAAATATGCCCTGAACCTGTAAACGTCCATAAACTCCCTGTCTCACTGGAACGTCCCACTGCAGAATTCCACACAAATATGCCATGTACCGGTACCCTCCATAACCTCCCAGTCCCACTGGAAATTACCAATGCAGAACTCCACACAAATATGCCCTGAACCTGTACACATCCATAACCTCCCTGTCACACTGGAACGTACCAATGCAGAACTCCACACAAATATGCCCTGAACCTGTACCCCTCCATAACATCCCGGTCTCACTGGAACGTACCAATGCAGAAGTCCACACAAATGTGCCCTGAACCTGTACCCGTCCATAACCTCACTGTCTCACTGGAACGTACCAATGCAGAAGTCCACACAAATGTGCCCTGAACCTGTACCCGTCCATAACCTCATGTCTCACTGGAACGTCCCACTGCAGAACTACACACAAATTTGCCCTGAACCTGTACCCCTCCATAACCTCCCTGTCTCTCTGGAACGTACCAATGCAGAACTCCACACAAATATGCCCTGAACCTGTACCCCTCCATAACCTCCCGGTCTCACTGGAACGTACTAATGCAGAAGTCCACACAAATGTGCCATGAACCTGTATCCTCCATAACCTCCCTGTCTCACTGGAAAGTACCACTGCAGAACTCCACAGAAATATGCCTTGAACCTGTACCCATCCAGAACCTCCTTGTCTCACTGGAACGAACCAATGCAGAACTCCACACAAATTTGCCCTGAACCTGTAACCCTCCATAACCTCCCTGTCTCACTGGAAAGTGCCAATGCAGAACTACACTCAAATTTGCCCTGAACCTGTACCCTCCGTAACCTCCCTGTCTCACTGGTACGTACCAATGCAGAACTCCACACAAATATCCCCTGAACCTGTACCCCTCCGTAACCTCCCTGTCACACAGGAACGTACCAATGCAGAACTCCACACAAATATGCCCTGAACCTGTACCCCTCCATAACCTCCCTGTGTCACTGGAACGTACCAATGCAGAACTCCACACAAATGGGCCCTGAACCTGTACCCGTCCATAACTTCCCTGTCTCACTGGAACGTCCCACTGCAGAACTCCACACAAATATGCCCTGAACGTGTACCCCTCCATAACCTCCCAGTCACACAGGAACGTACCAACGCAGAACTCCAAACAAATATACCCTGAACCGGTACCCCTCCATAACCTCCCTGTCTCACTGGAACGTACCAATGCAGAACTCCACACAAATATTCCCTGAACCTGTACCCCTCCATAACCTCCCGGTCTCACTGGAAAGTACCAATGCAGAACTCCACACAAATATGCCCTGAACCTGTACCCCTCCATAACCTCCCTTTCTCACTGGAACGTACCAATGCAGAACTCCACACAAATATGCCCTGAACCTGTACCTTCCATAACTTCCCTGTCTCACTGGAACGTACCAATGCAGAACTCCAAACAAATATGCCCGGAACCTGTACCCCTCCATAACCTCCCACTCACACTGGAACGTACCAACGCAGTACTCCACACAAATATACCCTGAACCTGTACCCCTCCATAACCTCCCTGTCTCACTGGAACGTACCAATGCAGAACTCCAGACAAATATGCCCTGAAGCGGTACACTCCATAACCTCCCTGACTCACTGGAACGTACCAATGCAGAATTCCACACAAATATGCCTTGAACCTGTACCCACCCAGAACCTCCTTGTCTCACTGGAATGTACCAATGCAGAACTCCACACAAATTTGCCCTGAACCTATACCCCTCCATAACCTCCCTGTCTCACTGGAAAGTGCCAATGCAGAACTAAACTCAAATTTGCCCTGAACCTGTACCCTCCGTAACCTCCCTGTCTCACTGGAACGTACCAATGCAAAACTCCACACAAATATCCCCTGAACCTGTACCCCTCCATAACCTCCCTGTCTCACAGGAACGTACCAATGCAGAACTCCACACAAATATGCCCTGAACCTGTACCCCTCCATAACCTCCCTGTCTCACTGGAACGTACCAATGCAGAACTCCACACAAATGTGCCCTGAACCTGTACCCGTCCATAACTTCCCTGTCTCACAGGAACGTCCCACTGCAGAACTCCACACAAATATGCCCTGAACGTGTACCCCTCCATAACCTCCCAGTCACACAGGAACGTACCAACGCAGAACTCCAAACAAATATACCCTGAAACTGTACCCCTCCATAACCTCCCAGTCACACTGGAACGTACCAACGCAGTACTCCACACAAATTTGCCCTGAACCTATACCCCTCCATAACCTCCCTGTCTCACTGGAACGTACCAATGCAGAACTCCAAACAAATATGCCCGGAACCTGAACCCCTCCATAACCTCCCAGTCACACTGGAACGTACCAACGCAGTACTCCACACAAATATGCTTTGAACCTGTACCCTCCATAACCTCCCTGACTCACTGGAACGTACCAATGCAGAATTCCACACAAATATGCCTTGAACCTGTACCCATCCAGAACCTCCTTGTCTCACTGGAATGAACCAATGCAGAACTCCACACAAATTTGCCCTGAACCTGTACCCCTCCATAACCTCCCTGTCTCACTGGAAAGTGCCAATGCAGAACTTCACTCAAATTTGCCCTGAACCTGTACCCTCCGTAACCTCCCTGTCTCACTGGTACGTACCAATGCAGAACTCCACACAAATATCCCCTGAACCTGTACCCCTCCATAACCTCCCTGTCTCACAGGAACGTACCAATGCAGAACTCCACACAAATATGCCCTGAACCTGTACCCCTCCATAACCTCCCTGTGTCACTGGAACGTACCAATGCAGAACTCCACACAAATGTGCCCTGAACCTGTACCCGTCCATAACTTCCCTGTCTCACTGGAACGTCCCACTGCAGAACTCCACACAAATATGCCCTGAACGTGTACCCCTCCATAACCTCCCAGTCACACAGGAACGTACCAACGCAGAACTCCAAACAAATATACCCTGAAACTGTACCCCTCCAAAACCTCCCTGTCTCACTGGAACGTACCAATGCAGAACTCCACACAAATATGCCCTGAACCTGTACCCTCCATAACCTCCCTGTCTCACTGGAACGTACCAATGCAGAATTCCACACATAAATGCCCTGAACCTGTACTCCTCCAAAACCTCCCTGTCTCACTGGAACGTACCAATGCAGAATTCCACACAAATATGCCCTGAACCTGTAAACGTCCATAAACTCCCTGTCTCACTGGAACGTCCCACTGCAGAATTCCACACAAATATGCCATGTACCGGTACCCTCCATAACCTCCCAGTCCCACTGGAAATTACCAATGCAGAACTCCACACAAATATGCCCTGAACCTGTACACATCCATAACCTCCCTGTCACACTGGAACGTACCAATGCAGAACTCCACACAAATATGCCCTGAACCTGTACCCCTCCATAACATCCCGGTCTCACTGGAACGTACCAATGCAGAAGTCCACACAAATGTGCCCTGAACCTGTACCCGTCCATAACCTCACTGTCTCACTGGAACGTACCAATGCAGAAGTCCACACAAATGTGCCCTGAACCTGTACCCGTCCATAACCTCATGTCTCACTGGAACGTCCCACTGCAGAACTACACACAAATTTGCCCTGAACCTGTACCCCTCCATAACCTCCCTGTCTCTCTGGAACGTACCAATGCAGAACTCCACACAAATATGCCCTGAACCTGTACCCCTCCATAACCTCCCGGTCTCACTGGAACGTACTAATGCAGAAGTCCACACAAATGTGCCATGAACCTGTATCCTCCATAACCTCCCTGTCTCACTGGAAAGTACCACTGCAGAACTCCACAGAAATATGCCTTGAACCTGTACCCATCCAGAACCTCCTTGTCTCACTGGAACGAACCAATGCAGAACTCCACACAAATTTGCCCTGAACCTGTAACCCTCCATAACCTCCCTGTCTCACTGGAAAGTGCCAATGCAGAACTACACTCAAATTTGCCCTGAACCTGTACCCTCCGTAACCTCCCTGTCTCACTGGTACGTACCAATGCAGAACTCCACACAAATATCCCCTGAACCTGTACCCCTCCATAACCTCCCTGTCTCACAGGAACGTACCAATGCAGAACTCCACACAAATATGCCCTGAACCTGTACCCCTCCATAACCTCCCTGTGTCACTGGAACGTACCAATGCAGAAGTCCACACAAATGTGCCCTGAACCTGTACCCGTCCATAACCTCATGTCTCACTGGAACGTCCCACTGCAGAACTACACACAAATTTGCCCTGAACCTGTACCCCTCCATAACCTCCCTGTCTCTCTGGAACGTACCAATGCAGAACTCCACACAAATATGCCCTGAACCTGTACCCCTCCATAACCTCCCGGTCTCACTGGAACGTACTAATGCAGAAGTCCACACAAATGTGCCATGAACCTGTATCCTCCATAACCTCCCTGTCTCACTGGAAAGTACCACTGCAGAACTCCACAGAAATATGCCTTGAACCTGTACCCATCCAGAACCTCCTTGTCTCACTGGAACGAACCAATGCAGAACTCCACACAAATTTGCCCTGAACCTGTAACCCTCCATAACCTCCCTGTCTCACTGGAAAGTGCCAATGCAGAACTACACTCAAATTTGCCCTGAACCTGTACCCTCCGTAACCTCCCTGTCTCACTGGTACGTACCAATGCAGAACTCCACACAAATATCCCCTGAACCTGTACCCCTCCGTAACCTCCCTGTCACACAGGAACGTACCAATGCAGAACTCCACACAAATATGCCCTGAACCTGTACCCCTCCATAACCTCCCTGTGTCACTGGAACGTACCAATGCAGAACTCCACACAAATGGGCCCTGAACCTGTACCCGTCCATAACTTCCCTGTCTCACTGGAACGTCCCACTGCAGAACTCCACACAAATATGCCCTGAACGTGTACCCCTCCATAACCTCCCAGTCACACAGGAACGTACCAACGCAGAACTCCAAACAAATATACCCTGAACCGGTACCCCTCCATAACCTCCCTGTCTCACTGGAACGTACCAATGCAGAACTCCACACAAATATTCCCTGAACCTGTACCCCTCCATAACCTCCCGGTCTCACTGGAAAGTACCAATGCAGAACTCCACACAAATATGCCCTGAACCTGTACCCCTCCATAACCTCCCTTTCTCACTGGAACGTACCAATGCAGAACTCCACACAAATATGCCCTGAACCTGTACCCTCCATAACTTCCCTGTCTCACTGGAACGTACCAATGCAGAACTCCAAACAAATATGCCCGGAACCTGTACCCCTCCATAACCTCCCACTCACACTGGAACGTACCAACGCAGTACTCCACACAAATATACCCTGAACCTGTACCCCTCCATAACCTCCCTGTCTCACTGGAACGTACCAATGCAGAACTCCAGACAAATATGCCCTGAAGCGGTACACTCCATAACCTCCCTGACTCACTGGAACGTACCAATGCAGAATTCCACACAAATATGCCTTGAACCTGTACCCACCCAGAACCTCCTTGTCTCACTGGAATGTACCAATGCAGAACTCCACACAAATTTGCCCTGAACCTATACCCCTCCATAACCTCCCTGTCTCACTGGAAAGTGCCAATGCAGAACTAAACTCAAATTTGCCCTGAACCTGTACCCTCCGTAACCTCCCTGTCTCACTGGAACGTACCAATGCAAAACTCCACACAAATATCCCCTGAACCTGTACCCCTCCATAACCTCCCTGTCTCACAGGAACGTACCAATGCAGAACTCCACACAAATAAGCCCTGAACCTGTACCCCTCCATAACCTCCCTGTCTCACTGGAACGTACCAATGCAGAACTCCACACAAATGTGCCCTGAACCTGTACCCGTCCATAACTTCCCTGTCTCACAGGAACGTCCCACTGCAGAACTCCACACAAATATGCCCTGAACGTGTACCCCTCCATAACCTCCCAGTCACACAGGAACGTACCAACGCAGAACTCCAAACAAATATACCCTGAAACTGTACCCCTCCATAACCTCCCAGTCACACTGGAACGTACCAACGCAGTACTCCACACAAATTTGCCCTGAACCTATACCCCTCCATAACCTCCCTGTCTCACTGGAACGTACCAATGCAGAACTCCAAACAAATATGCCCGGAACCTGAACCCCTCCATAACCTCCCAGTCACACTGGAACGTACCAACGCAGTACTCCACACAAATATGCTTTGAACCTGTACCCTCCATAACCTCCCTGACTCACTGGAACGTACCAATGCAGAATTCCACACAAATATGCCTTGAACCTGTACCCATCCAGAACCTCCTTGTCTCACTGGAATGAACCAATGCAGAACTCCACACAAATTTGCCCTGAACCTGTACCCCTCCATAACCTCCCTGTCTCACTGGAAAGTGCCAATGCAGAACTTCACTCAAATTTGCCCTGAACCTGTACCCTCCGTAACCTCCCTGTCTCACTGGTACGTACCAATGCAGAACTCCACACAAATATCCCCTGAACCTGTACCCCTCCATAACCTCCCTGTCTCACAGGAACGTACCAATGCAGAACTCCACACAAATATGCCCTGAACCTGTACCCCTCCATAACCTCCCTGTGTCACTGGAACGTACCAATGCAGAACTCCACACAAATGTGCCCTGAACCTGTACCCGTCCATAACTTCCCTGTCTCACTGGAACGTCCCACTGCAGAACTCCACACAAATATGCCCTGAACGTGTACCCCTCCATAACCTCCCAGTCACACAGGAACGTACCAACGCAGAACTCCAAACAAATATACCCTGAAACTGTACCCCTCCAAAACCTCCCTGTCTCACTGGAACGTACCAATGCAGAACTCCACACAAATATGCCCTGAACCTGTACCCTCCATAACCTCCCTGTCTCACTGGAACGTACCAATGCAGAATTCCACACAAAAATGCCCTGAACCTGTACTCCTCCAAAACCTCCCTGTCTCACTGGAACGTACCAATGCAGAATTCCACACAAATATGCCCTGAACCTGTAAACGTCCATAAACTCCCTGTCTCACTGGAACGTCCCACTGCAGAATTCCACACAAATATGCCATGTACCGGTACCCTCCATAACCTCCCAGTCCCACTGGAAATTACCAATGCAGAACTCCACACAAATATGCCCTGAACCTGTACACATCCATAACCTCCCTGTCACACTGGAACGTACCAATGCAGAACTCCACACAAATATGCCCTGAACCTGTACCCCTCCATAACATCCCGGTCTCACTGGAACGTACCAATGCAGAAGTCCACACAAATGTGCCCTGAACCTGTACCCGTCCATAACCTCACTGTCTCACTGGAACGTACCAATGCAGAAGTCCACACAAATGTGCCCTGAACCTGTACCCGTCCATAACCTCATGTCTCACTGGAACGTCCCACTGCAGAACTACACACAAATTTGCCCTGAACCTGTATCCCTCCATAACCTCCCTGTCTCTCTGGAACGTACCAATGCAGAACTCCACACAAATATGCCCTGAACCTGTACCCCTCCATAACCTCCCGGTCTCACTGGAACGTACTAATGCAGAAGTCCACACAAATGTGCCATGAACCTGTATCCTCCATAACCTCCCTGTCTCACTGGAAAGTACCACTGCAGAACTCCACAGAAATATGCCTTGAACCTGTACCCATCCAGAACCTCCTTGTCTCACTGGAACGAACCAATGCAGAACTCCACACAAATTTGCCCTGAACCTGTAACCCTCCATAACCTCCCTGTCTCACTGGAAAGTGCCAATGCAGAACTACACTCAAATTTGCCCTGAACCTGTACCCTCCGTAACCTCCCTGTCTCACTGGTACGTACCAATGCAGAACTCCACACAAATATCCCCTGAACCTGTACCCCTCCATAACCTCCCTGTCTCACAGGAACGTACCAATGCAGAACTCCACACAAATATGCCCTGAACCTGTACCCCTCCATAACCTCCCTGTGTCACTGGAACGTACCAATGCAGAACTCCACACAAATGTGCCCTGAACCTGTACCCGTCCATAACTTCCCTGTCTCACTGGAACGTCCCACTGCAGAACTCCACACAAATATGCCCTGAACGTGTACCCCTCCATAACCTCCCAGTCACACAGGAACGTACCAACGCAGAACTCCAAACAAATATACCCTGAACCTGTACCCCTCCAAAACCTCCCTGTCTCACTGGAACGTACCAATGCAGAACTCCACACAAATATGCCCTGAACCTGTACCCTCCATAACCTCCCTGTCTCACTGGAACGTACCAATGCAGAATTCCACACAAATATGCACTGAACCTGTAAACGTCCATAAACTCCCTGTCTCACTGGAACGTCCCACTGCAGAATTCCACACAAATATGCCATGTACCGGTACCCTCCATAACCTCCCAGTCCCACTGGAAATTACCAATGCAGAACTCCACACAAATATGCCCTGAACCTGTACACATCCATAACCTCCCTGTCACACTGGAACGTACCAATGCAGAACTCCACACAAATATGCCCTGAACCTGTACCCCTCCATAACATCCCGGTCTCACTGGAACGTACCAATGCAGAAGTCCACACAAATGTGCCCTGAACCTGTACCCGTCCATAACCTCACTGTCTCACTGGAACGTACCAATGCAGAAGTCCACACAAATGTGCCCTGAACCTGTACCCGTCCATAACCTCATGTCTCACTGGAACGTCCCACTGCAGAACTACACACAAATTTGCCCTGAACCTGTACCCCTCCATAACCTCCCTGTCTCTCTGGAACGTACCAATGCAGAACTCCACACAAATATGCCCTGAACCTGTACCCCTCCATAACCTCCCGGTCGCACTGGAACGTACTAATGCAGAAGTCCACACAAATGTGCCATGAACCTGTATCCTCCATAACCTCCCTGTCTCACTGGAAAGTACCACTGCAGAACTCCACAGAAATATGCCTTGAACCTGTACCCATCCAGAACCTCCTTGTCTCACTGGAACGAACCAATGCAGAACTCCACACAAATTTGCCCTGAACCTGTAACCCTCCATAACCTCCCTGTCTCACTGGAAAGTGCCAATGCAGAACTACACTCAAATTTGCCCTGAACCTGTACCCTCCGTAACCTCCCTGTCTCACTGGTACGTACCAATGCAGAACTCCACACAAATATCCCCTGAACCTGTACCCCTCCATAACCTCCCTGTCTCACAGGAACGTACCAATGCAGAACTCCACACAAATATGCCCTGAACCTGTACCCCTCCATAACCTCCCTGTGTCACTGGAACGTACCAATGCAGAACTCCACACAAATGTGCCCTGAACCTGTACCCGTCCATAACTTCCCTGTCTCACTGGAACGTCCCACTGCAGAACTCCACACAAATATGCCCTGAACGTGTACCCCTCCATAACCTCCCAGTCACACAGGAACGTACCAACGCAGAACTCCAAACAAATATACCCTGAACCTGTACCCCTCCAAAAGCTCCCTGTCTCACTGGAACGTACCAATGCAGAACTCCACACAAATATGCCCTGAACCTGTACCCTCCATAACCTCCCTGTCTCACTGGAACGTACCAATGCAGAATTCCACACAAATATGCACTGAACCTGTAAACGTCCATAAACTCCCTGTCTCACTGGAACGTCCCACTGCAGAATTCCACACAAATATGCCATGTACCGGTACCCTCCATAACCTCCCAGTCCCACTGGAAATTACCAATGCAGAACTCCACACAAATATGCCCTGAACCTGTACACATCCATAACCTCCCTGTGTCACTGGAACGTACCAATGCAGAATTCCACACAAATATGCCTTGAACCTGTACCCACCAAGAACCTCCTTGTCTCACTGGAATGTACCAATGCAGAAATCCACACAAATTTGCCCTGAACCTGTACCCCTCCATAAACTCCCTGTCTCACTGGAAAGTGCCAATGCAGAACTCCACACAAATTTGCCCTGAACCTGTACCCTCCGTAACCTCCCTGTCTCACTGGAACGTACCAAAGCAGAACTCCACACAAATATCCCCTGAACCTGTACCCCTCCATAACCTACCGTTCTCACTGGAACGTACCAATGCAGAAGTCCACACAAATGTGCCCTGAACCTGTACCCGTCCATAACCTCATGTCTCACTGGAACGTCCCACTGCAGAACTACACACAAATTTGCCCTGAACCTGTACTCCTCCATAACCTCCCTGTCTCACTGGAACGTAACAATGCAGAACTCCACACAAATATACCCTGAACCTGTACCCCTCCATAACATCCCGGTCTCACTGGAACGTACCAATGCAGAAGTCCACACAAATGTGCCATGAACCTGTACCCCTCCATAACCTCCCTGTCTCACTGGAACGTACCAATGCAGAACTCCACAGAAACAGACCCTGAACATGTACCCTCCATAACCTCCCTGTCTCACTGGAACGTACCAATGCAGAACTCCACACAAATATGCCCTGAACCTGTACCCCTCCATAACCTCCCTGTCTCACTGGAACGTACCATTGCAGAACTACACACAAATTTGCCCTGATCCGGTACCCCTCCATAACCTCCCTGTCTCACTGGAACGTACCAATGCAGAACTCCACACAAATATTCCCTGAACCTGTACCCCTCCATAACCTCCCGGTCTCACTGGAAAGTACCAATGCAGAACTCCACACAAATATGCCCTGAACCTGTAGCCCTCCATAACCTCCCTTTCTCACTGGAACGTACCAATGCAGAACTCCACACAAATATGCCCTGAACCTGTACCCTCCATAACTTCCCTGTCTCACTGGAACGTACCAATGCTGAACTCCAAACAAATATGCCCGGAAACTGTACCCCTCCATAACCTCCCAGTCACACTGGAACGTACCAACGCAGTACTCCACACAAATATACCTTGAACCTGTACCCACCCAGAACCTCCTTGTCTCACTGGAATGTACCAATGCAGAACTCCACACAAATTTGCCCTGAACCTATACCCCTCCATAACCTCCCTGTCTCACTGGAAAGTGCCAATGCAGAACTAAACTCAAATTTGCCCTGAACCTGTACCCTCCGTAACCTCCCTGTCTCACTGGAACGTACCAATGCAAAACTCCACACAAATATCCCCTGAACCTGTACCCCTCCATAACCTCCCTGTCTCACAGGAACGTACCAATGCAGAACTCCACGCAAATATGCCCTGAACCTGTACCCCTCCATAACCTCCCTGTCTCACTGGAACGTACCAATGCAGAACTCCACACAAATGTGCCCTGAACCTGTACCCGTCCATAACTTCCCTGTCTCACAGGAACGTCCCACTGCAGAACTCCACACAAATATGCCCTGAACGTGTACCCCTCCATAACCTCCCAGTCACACAGGAACGTACCAACGCAGAACTCCAAACAAATATACCCTGAAACTGTACCCCTCCATAACCTCCCAGTCACACTGGAACGTACCAACGCAGTACTCCACACAAATTTGCCCTGAACCTATACCCCTCCATAACCTCCCTGTCTCACTGGAACGTACCAATGCAGAACTCCAAACAAATATGCCCGGAACCTGTACCCCTCCATAACCTCCCAGTCACACTGGAACGTACCAACGCAGTACTCCACACAAATATGCCCTGAACCTGTACCCTCCATAACCTCCCTGACTCACTGGAACGTACCAATGCAGAATTCCACACAAATTTGCCCTGAACCTGTACCCCTCCATAACCTCCCTGTCTCACTGGAAAGTGCCAATGCAGAACTACACTCAAATTTGCCCTGAAACTGTACCCTCCGTAACCTCCCTGTCTCACTGGTACGTACCAATGCAGAACTCCACACAAATATCCCCTGAACCTGTACCCCTCCATAACCTCCCTGTCTCACAGGAACGTACCAATGCAGAACTCCACACAAATATGCCCTGAACCTGTACCCCTCCATAACCTCCCTGTGTCACTGGAACGTACCAATGCAGAACTCCACACAAATGTGCCCTGAACCTGTACCCGTCCATAACTTCCCTGTCTCACTGGAACGTCCCACTGCAGAACTCCACACAAATATGCCCTGAACGTGTACCCCTCCATAACCTCCCAGTCACACAGGAACGTACCAACGCAGAACTCCAAACAAATATACCCTGAAACTGTACCCCTCCAAAACCTCCCTGTCTCACTGGAACGTACCAATGCAGAACTCCACACAAATATGCCCTGAACCTGTACCCTCCATAACCTCCCTGTCTCACTGGAACGTACCAATGCAGAATTCCACACAAAAATGCCCTGAACCTGTACTCCTCCAAAACCTCCCTGTCTCACTGGAACGTACCAATGCAGAATTCCACACAAATATGCCCTGAACCTGTACCCGTCCATAACCTCATGTCTCACTGGAACGTCCCACTGCAGAACTACACACAAATTTGCCCTGAACCTGTACTCCTCCATAACCTCCCTGTCTCACTGGAACGTAACAATGCAGAACTCCACACAAATATACCCTGAACCTGTACCCCTCCATAACATCCCGGTCTCACTGGAACGTACCAATGCAGAAGTCCACACAAATGTGCCATGAACCTGTACCCCTCCATAACCTCCCTGTCTCACTGGAACGTACCAATGCAGAACTCCACAGAAACAGACCCTGAACATGTACCCTCCATAACCTCCCTGTCTCACTGGAACGTACCAATGCAGAACTCCACACAAATATGCCCTGAACCTGTACCCCTCCATAACCTCCCTGTCTCACTGGAACGTACCATTGCAGAACTACACACAAATTTGCCCTGATCCGGTACCCCTCCATAACCTCCCTGTCTCACTGGAACGTACCAATGCAGAACTCCACACAAATATTCCCTGAACCTGTACCCCTCCATAACCTCCCGGTCTCACTGGAAAGTACCAATGCAGAACTCCAAACAAATATGCCCTGAACCTGTACCCCTCCATAACCTCCCTTTCTCACTGGAACGTACCAATGCAGAACTCCACACAAATATGCCCTGAACCTGTACCCTCCATAACTTCCCTGTCTCACTGGAACGTACCAATGCAGAACTCCAAACAAATATGCCCGGAACCTGTACCCCTCCATAACCTCCCAGTCACACTGGAACGTACCAACGCAGTACTCCACACAAATATACCCTGAACCTGTACCCCTCCATAACCTCCCTGTCTCACTGGAACGTACCAATGCAGAACTCCAGACAAATATGCCCTGAAGCGGTACCCTCCATAACCTCCCTGACTCACTGGAACGTACCAATGCAGAATTCCACACAAATTTGCCCTGAACCTATACCCCTCCATAACCTCCCTGTCTCACTGGAAAGTGCCAATGCAGAACTAAACTCAAATTTGCCCTGAACCTGTACCCTCCGTAACCTCCCTGTCTCACTGGAACGTACCAATGCAAAACTCCACACAAATATCCCCTGAACCTGTACCCCTCCATAACCTCCCTGTCTCACAGGAACGTACCAATGCAGAACTCCACACAAATATGCCCTGAACCTGTACCCCTCCATAACCTCCCTGTCTCACTGGAACGTACCAATGCAGAACTCCACACAAATGTGCCCTGAACCTGTACCCGTCCATAACTTCCCTGTCTCACAGGAACGTCCCACTGCAGAACTCCACACAAATATGCCCTGAACGTGTACCCCTCCATAACCTCCCAGTCACACAGGAACGTACCAACGCAGAACTCCAAACAAATATACCCTGAAACTGTACCCCTCCATAACCTCCCAGTCACACTGGAACGTACCAACGCAGTACTCCACACAAATTTGCCCTGAACCTATACCCCTCCATAAACTCCCTGTCTCACTGGAACGTCCCACTGCAGAATTCCACACAAATATGCCATGTACCGGTACCCTCCATAACCTCCCAGTCCCACTGGAAATTACCAATGCAGAACTCCACACAAATATGCCCTGAACCTGTACACATCCATAACCTCCCTGTGTCACTGGAACGTACCAATGCAGAATTCCACACAAATATGCCTTGAACCTGTACCCACCAAGAACCTCCTTGTCTCACTGGAATGTACCAATGCAGAAATCCACACAAATTTGCCCTGAACCTGTACCCCTCCATAAACTCCCTGTCTCACTGGAAAGTGCCAATGCAGAACTCCACACAAATTTGCCCTGAACCTGTACCCTCCGTAACCTCCCTGTCTCACTGGAACGTACCAAAGCAGAACTCCACACAAATATCCCCTGAACCTGTACCCCTCCATAACCTACCGTTCTCACTGGAACGTACCAATGCAGAAGTCCACACAAATGTGCCCTGAACCTGTACCCGTCCATAACCTCATGTCTCACTGGAACGTCCCACTGCAGAACTACACACAAATTTGCTCTGAACCTGTACTCCTCCATAACCTCCCTGTCTCACTGGAACGTAACAATGCAGAACTCCACACAAATATACCCTGAACCTGTACCCCTCCATAACATCCCGGTCTCACTGGAACGTACCAATGCAGAAGTCCACACAAATGTGCCATGAACCTGTACCCCTCCATAACCTCCCTGTCTCACTGGAACGTACCAATGCAGAACTCCACAGAAACAGACCCTGAACATGTACCCTCCATAACCTCCCTGTCTCACTGGAACGTACCAATGCAGAACTCCACACAAATATGCCCTGAACCTGTACCCCTCCATAACCTCCCTGTCTCACTGGAACGTACCATTGCAGATCTACACACAAATTTGCCCTGATCCGGTACCCCTCCATAACCTCCCTGTCTCACTGGAACGTACCAATGCAGAACTCCACACAAATATTCCCTGAACCTGTACCCCTCCATAACCTCCCGGTCTCACTGGAAAGTACCAATGCAGAACTCCACACAAATATGCCCTGAACCTGTAGCCCTCCATAACCTCCCTTTCTCACTGGAACGTACCAATGCAGAACTCCACACAAATATGCCCTGAACCTGTACCCTCCATAACTTCCCTGTCTCACTGGAACGTACCAATGCTGAACTCCAAACAAATATGCCCGGAAACTGTACCCCTCCATAACCTCCCAGTCACACTGGAACGTACCAACGCAGTACTCCACACAAATATACCTTGAACCTGTACCCACCCAGAACCTCCTTGTCTCACTGGAATGTACCAATGCAGAACTCCACACAAATTTGCCCTGAACCTATACCCCTCCATAACCTCCCTGTCTCACTGGAAAGTGCCAATGCAGAACTAAACTCAAATTTGCCCTGAACCTGTACCCTCCGTAACCTCCCTGTCTCACTGGAACGTACCAATGCAAAACTCCACACAAATATCCCCTGAACCTGTACCCCTCCATAACCTCCCTGTCTCACAGGAACGTACCAATGCAGAACTCCACGCAAATATGCCCTGAACCTGTACCCCTCCATAACCTCCCTGTCTCACTGGAACGTACCAATGCAGAACTCCACACAAATGTGCCCTGAACCTGTACCCGTCCATAACTTCCCTGTCTCACAGGAACGTCCCACTGCAGAACTCCACACAAATATGCCCTGAACGTGTACCCCTCCATAACCTCCCAGTCACACAGGAACGTACCAACGCAGAACTCCAAACAAATATACCCTGAAACTGTACCCCTCCATAACCTCCCAGTCACACTGGAACGTACCAACGCAGTACTCCACACAAATTTGCCCTGAACCTATACCCCTCCATAACCTCCCTGTCTCACTGGAACGTACCAATGCAGAACTCCAAACAAATATGCCCGGAACCTGTACCCCTCCATAACCTCCCAGTCACACTGGAACGTACCAACGCAGTACTCCACACAAATATGCCCTGAACCTGTACCCTCCATAACCTCCCTGACTCACTGGAACGTACCAATGCAGAATTCCACACAAATTTGCCCTGAACCTGTACCCCTCCATAACCTCCCTGTCTCACTGGAAAGTGCCAATGCAGAACTACACTCAAATTTGCCCTGAACCTGTACCCTCCGTAACCTCCCTGTCTCACTGGTACGTACCAATGCAGAACTCCACACAAATATCCCCTGAACCTGTACCCCTCCATAACCTCCCTGTCTCACAGGAACGTACCAATGCAGAACTCCACACAAATATGCCCTGAACCTGTACCCCTCCATAACCTCCCTGTGTCACTGGAACGTACCAATGCAGAACTCCACACAAATGTGCCCTGAACCTGTACCCGTCCATAACTTCCCTGTCTCACTGGAACGTCCCACTGCAGAACTCCACACAAATATGCCCTGAACGTGTACCCCTCCATAACCTCCCAGTCACACAGGAACGTACCAACGCAGAACTCCAAACAAATATACCCTGAAACTGTACCCCTCCAAAACCTCCCTGTCTCACTGGAACGTACCAATGCAGAACTCCACACAAATATGCCCTGAACCTGTACCCTCCATAACCTCCCTGTCTCACTGGAACGTACCAATGCAGAATTCCACACAAAAATGCCCTGAACCTGTACTCCTCCAAAACCTCCCTGTCTCACTGGAACGTACCAATGCAGAATTCCACACAAATATGCCCTGAACCTGTACCCGTCCATAACCTCATGTCTCACTGGAACGTCCCACTGCAGAACTACACACAAATTTGCCCTGAACCTGTACTCCTCCATAACCTCCCTGTCTCACTGGAACGTAACAATGCAGAACTCCACACAAATATACCCTGAACCTGTACCCCTCCATAACATCCCGGTCTCACTGGAACGTACCAATGCAGAAGTCCACACAAATGTGCCATGAACCTGTACCCCTCCATTACCTCCCTGTCTCACTGGAACGTACCAATGCAGAACTCCACAGAAACAGACCCTGAACATGTACCCTCCATAACCTCCCTGTCTCACTGGAACGTACCAATGCAGAACTCCACACAAATATGCCCTGAACCTGTACCCCTCCATAACCTCCCTGTCTCACTGGAACGTACCATTGCAGAACTACACACAAATTTGCCCTGATCCGGTACCCCTCCATAACCTCCCTGTCTCACTGGAACGTACCAATGCAGAACTCCACACAAATATTCCCTGAACCTGTACCCCTCCATAACCTCCCGGTCTCACTGGAAAGTACCAATGCAGAACTCCAAACAAATATGCCCTGAACCTGTACCCCTCCATAACCTCCCTTTCTCACTGGAACGTACCAATGCAGAACTCCACACAAATATGCCCTGAACCTGTACCCTCCATAACTTCCCTGTCTCACTGGAACGTACCAATGCAGAACTCCAAACAAATATGCCCGGAACCTGTACCCCTCCATAACCTCCCAGTCACACTGGAACGTACCAACGCAGTACTCCACACAAATATACCCTGAACCTGTACCCCTCCATAACCTCCCTGTCTCACTGGAACGTACCAATGCAGAACTCCAGACAAATATGCCCTGAAGCGGTACCCTCCATAACCTCCCTGACTCACTGGAACGTACCAATGCAGAATTCCACACAAATTTGCCCTGAACCTATACCCCTCCATAACCTCCCTGTCTCACTGGAAAGTGCCAATGCAGAACTAAACTCAAATTTGCCCTGAACCTGTACCCTCCGTAACCTCCCTGTCTCACTGGAACGTACCAATGCAAAACTCCACACAAATATCCCCTGAACCTGTACCCCTCCATAACCTCCCTGTCTCACAGGAACGTACCAATGCAGAACTCCACACAAATATGCCCTGAACCTGTACCCCTCCATAACCTCCCTGTCTCACTGGAACGTACCAATGCAGAACTCCACACAAATGTGCCCTGAACCTGTACCCGTCCATAACTTCCCTGTCTCACAGGAACGTCCCACTGCAGAACTCCACACAAATATGCCCTGAACGTGTACCCCTCCATAACCTCCCAGTCACACAGGAACGTACCAACGCAGAACTCCAAACAAATATACCCTGAAACTGTACCCCTCCATAACCTCCCAGTCACACTGGAACGTACCAACGCAGTACTCCACACAAATTTGCCCTGAACCTATACCCCTCCATAACCTCCCTGTCTCACTGGAAAGTGCCAATGCAGAACTAAACTCAAATTTGCCCTGAACCTGTACCCTCCGTAACCTCCCTGTCTCACTGGAACGTACCAATGCAGAACTCCACACAAATATCCCCTGAACCTGTACCCCTCCATAAACTCCCTGTCTCACAGGAACGTACCAATGCAGAACTCCACACAAATATGCCCTGAACCTGTACCCCTCCATAACCTCCCTGTCTCACCGGAACGTACCAATGCAGAACTCCACACAAATGTGCCCTGAACCTGTACCCGTCCATAACTTCCCTGTCTCACAGGAACGTCCCACTGCAGAACTCCACACAAATAGGCCCTGAACGTGTACCCCTCCATAACCTCCCAGTCACACAGGAACGTACCAACGCAGAACTCCAAACAAATATACCCTGAAACTGTACCCCTCCAAAACCTCCCTGTCTCACTGGAACGTACCCATGCAGAACTCCACACAAATATGCCCTGAACCTGTACCCTCCATAACCTCCCTGTCTCACTGGAACGTACCAATGCAGAATTCCACACAAAAATGCCCTGAACCTGTACCCCTCCAAAACCTCCCTGTCTCACTGGAACGTACCAATGCAGAATTCCACACAAATATGCCCTGAACCTGTACACGTCCATAAACTCACTGTCTCACTGGAACGTCCCACTCCAGAATTCCACACAAATATGCCATGTACCGGTACCCTCCATAACCTCCCAGTCCCACTGGAAAGTACCAATGCAGAACTCCACACAAATATGCCCTGAACCTGTACACATCCATAACCTCCCTGTCTCACTGGAACGTCCCACTGCAGAACTACACACAAATTTGCCCTGATCCGGTACCCCTCCATAACCTCCCTGTCTCACTGGAACGTACCAATGCAGAACTCCACACAAATATGCCCTGAACCTGTACCCCTCCATAACATCCCGGTCTCACTGGAACGTACCAATGCAGAAGTCCACACAAATGTGCCCTGAACCTGTACCCGTCCATAACCTCACTGTCTCACTGGAACGTCCCACTGCAGAACTACACACAAATTTGCCCTGAACCTGTACCCCTCCATAACCTCCCTGTCTCACTGGAACGTACCAATGCAGAGCTCCACACAAATATGCCCTGAACCTGTACCCTCCATAACCTCACTGACTCACTGGAACGTACCAATGCAGAATTCCACACAAATATGCCTTGAACCTGTACCCACCCAGAACCTCCTTGTCTCACTGGAATGTACCAATGCAGAACTCCACACAAATTTGCCCTGAACCTGTACCCTCCGTAACCTCCCTGTCTCACTGGAACGTACCAATGCAGAACTCCACACAAATATCCCCTGAACCTGTACCCCTCCATAACCTCCCGGTCTCACTGGAACGTAGCAATGCAGAAGTCCACACAAATGTGCCCTGAACCTGTACCCCTCCATAACCTCATGTCTCACTGGAACGTCCCACTGCAGAACTACACACAAATTTGCCCTGAACCTGTACCCCTCCATAACCTCCCTGTCTCTCTGGAACGTACCAATGCAGAACTCCACACAAATATGCCCTGAACCTGTACCCCTCCATAACCTCCCGGTCTCACTGGAACGTACCAATGCAGAAGTCCACACAAATGTGCCATGAACCTGTATCCTCCATAACCTCCCTGTCTCACTGGAAAGTACCACTGCAGAACTCCACAGAAATATGCCCTGAACCTGTACCCCTCCATAACCTCCCTTTCTCACTGGAACGTAACAATGCAGAACTCCACACAAATATGCCCTGAACCTGTACACATCCATAACCTCCCAGTCCCACTGGAAAGTAACAATGCAGAACTCCACACAAATATGCCCTGAACCTGTACACATCCATAACCTCCCAGTCCCACTGGAAAGTACCAATGCAGAACTCCACACTAATTTGCCCTGAACCTGTACCCCTCCATAACCTCCCTTTCTCACTGGAACGTACCAATGCAGAACTCCACACAAATATGCCCTGAACCTGTACCCCTCCATAACCTCCCGGTCTCACTTGAACGTACCAATGCAGAAGTCCACACAAATGTGCCCTTTACCTGTACCCGTCCATAACCTCATGTCTCACTGGAACGTCCCACTGCAGAACTACACACAAATTTGCCCTGAACCTGTACCCCTCCATAACCTCCCTGTCTAACTGGAACGTACCAATGCAGAACTCCACACAAATGTGCCCTGAACCTGTACCCGTCCATAACCTCATGTCTCACTGGAACGTCCCACTGCAGAACTCCACACAAATATGCCCTGAACCTGTACCCTCCATAACTTCCCTGTCTCACTGGAACGTACCAATGCAGAACTCCAAACAAATATGCCCTGAACCTGTACCCCTCCATAACCTCCCAGTCACACTGGAACGTACCAATGCAGAACTCCACACAAATGTGCCCTGAACCTGTACCCGTCCATAACCTCCCTGTCTCACTGGAACGTCCCACTGCAGAACTCCACACAAATATGCCCTGAACGTGTACCCCTCCATATCCTCCCAGTCACACAGGAACGTACCAACGCAGAACTCCAAACAAATATACCCTGAACCTGTACCCCTCCAAAACCTCCCTGTCTCACTGGAACGTACCAATGCAGAACTCCACACAAATGTGCCCTGAACCTGTACCCGTCCATAACCTCATGTCTCACTGGAACGTCCCACTGCTGAACTCCACACAAATATGCCCTGAACCTGTACCCTCCATAACTTCCCTGTCTCACTGGAACGTACCAATGCAGAACTCCAAACAAATATGCCCGGAACCTGTAACCCTCCATAACCTCCCAGTCACACTGGAACGTACCAACGCAGTACTCCACACAAATATGCCCTGAACCTGTACCCTCCATAACCTCCCTGACTCACTGGAACGTACCAATGCAGAATTCCACACAAATATGCCTTGAACCTGTACCCATCCAGAACCTCCTTGTCTCACTGGAATGAACCAATGCAGAACTCCACACAAATTTGCCCTGAACCTGTACCCCTCCATAACCTCCCTGTCTCACTGGAAAGTGCCAATGCAGAACTACACTCAAATTTGCTGTGAACCTGTACCCTCCGTAACCTCCCTGTCTCACTGGTACGTACCAATGCAGAACTCCACACAAATATCCCCTGAACCTGTACCCCTCCATAACCTCCCTGTCTCACAGGAACGTACCAATGCAGAACTCCACACAAATATGCCCTGAACCTGTACCCCTCCATAACCTCCCTGTGTCACTGGAACGTACCAATGCAGAACTCCACACAAATGTGCCCTGAACCTGTACCCGTCCATAACTTCCCTGTCTCACTGGAACGTCCCACTGCAGAACTCCACACAAATATGCCCTGAACGTGTACCCCTCCATAACCTCCCAGTCACACAGGAACGTACCAACGCAGAACTCCAAACAAATATACCCTGAAACTGTACCCCTCCAAAACCTCCCTGTCTCACTGGAACGTACCAATGCAGAACTCCACACAAATATGCCCTGAACCTGTACCCTCCATAACCTCCCTGTCTCACTGGACGTACCAATGCAGAATTCCACACAAAAATGCCCTGAACCTGTACTCCTCCAAAACCTCCCTGTCTCACTGGAACATACCAATGCAGAATTCCACACAAATATGCCCTGAACCTGTAAACGTCCATAAACTCCCTGTCTCACTGGAACGTCCCACTGCAGAATTCCACACAAATATGCCATGTACCGGTACCCTCCATAACCTCCCAGTCCCACTGGAAATTACCAATGCAGAACTCCACACAAATATGCCCTGAACCTGTACACATCCATAACCTCCCTGTCTCAGTGGAACGTACCAATGCAGAACTCCACACAAATATGCCCTGAACTTGTACCCTCCATAACCTCCCTGTCTCACTGGAACGTACCAATGCAGAACTCCACACTAATTTGCCCTGAACCTGTACCCCTCCATAACCTCCCTTTCTCACTGGAACGTACCAATGCAGAACTCCACACAAATATGCCCTGTACCTGTACCCCTCCATAACCTCCCGGTCTCACTGGAACGTACCAATGCAGAAGTCCACACAAATGTGCCCTGAACCTGTACCCGTCCATAACCTCATGTCTCACTGGAACGTCCCACTGCAGAACTACACACAAATTTGCCCTGAACCTGTACCCCTCCATATCCTCCCTGTCTCACTGGAACGTACCAATGCAAAACTGCACACAAATGTGCCCTGAACCTGTACCCGTCCATAACCTCATGTCTCACTGGAACGTCCCACTGCAGAACTCCACACAAATATACCCTGAACCTGTACCCTCCATAACTTCCCTGTCTCACTGGAACGTACCAATGCAGAACTCCAAACAAATATGCCCTGAACCTGTACCCCTCCATAACCTCCCAGTCACACTGAAACGTACCAACGCAGAACTCCAAACAAATATACCCTGAACCTGTACCCCTCCAAAACCTCCCTGTCTCACTGGAACGTACCAATGCAGAACTCCACACCAATATGCCCTGAACCTGTACCCTCCATAACCTCCCTGTCTCACTGGAACGTACCAATGCAGAGTTCCACACAAAAATGCCCTGAACATGTACCCCTCCAAAAACTCCCAGTCTCACTGGAAAGTCTCACTGCAGAATTCCACACAAATATGCCATGTACCGGTACCCTCCATAACCTCCCAGTCCCACTGGAAAGTACCAACGCAGAACTGCACACAAATATTCCCTGAACCTGTACACATCCATAACCTCCCTGTCTCACTGGAACGTACCAATGCAGAACTCCACACAAATATGCCCTGAACTTGTACCCTCTATAACCTCCCTGTCTCACTGGAACGTACCAATGCAGAATTCCACACAAATATGCCCTGAACCTGTACACGTCCATAAACTCCCTGTCTCACTGGAACGTCTCACTGCAGAATTCCACACGAATATGCCATGTACCGGTACCCTCCATAACCTCCCAGTCCCACTGGAAAGTACCAATGCAGAACTGCACACAAATATGCGCTGAACCTGTACACATCCATAACCACCCTGACTCACTGGAACGTACCAATGCAGAACTCCACACAAATATGCCCTGAACTTGTACCCTCCATAACCTCCCTGTCTCACTGGAACGTCCCACTGCAGAACAACACACAAATTTGCCCTGAACCTGTACCCCTCCATAACCTCCCTGTCTCAGTGGAACGTACCAATGCAGACCTCCACACAAATATGCCCTGAACCTGTACCCACCCAGAACCTCCTTGTCTCACTGGAATGTACCAATGCAGAACTCCACACAAATTTGCCCTGAACCTGTACACCTCCATAAACTCCCTGTCTCACTGGAAATTGCCAATGCAGAACTACACTCAAATTTGCCCTGAACCTGTACCCTCCGTAACCTCCCTGTCTCACTGCAACGTACCAATGCAGAACTCCACACAAATATGCCCTGAACCTGTACCCCTCCATAACCTCCCTGTCTGACAGGAACGTACCAATGCAGAACTCCACACAAATATGCCCTGAACCTGTACCCCTCCATAACCTCCCTGTCTCACTGGAACGTACCAATTCAGAACTCCACACAAATTTGCCCTGAACCTGTACCCCTCCATAACCTCCCTGTCTCACTGGAACGTACCTATGCAGAACTCCACACAAATATGCCCTGAACCTGTACCCCTCCGTAACCTCCCGGTCTCACTGGAACGTACCATTGCAGAAGTCCAAACAAATGTGCCCTGAACCTGTACCCGTCCATAACCTCATGTCTCACTGGAACGTCCCACTGCAGAACAACACAAATTTGCCCTAAACCTGTACCCCTCCATAACCTCCCTGTCTCACTGGAACGTACCAATGCAGAGCTCCACACAAATATGCCCTGACCCTGTACCCCTCCATAACCTCCCTGTCTCACTGGAATGTACCAATGCAGAACTCCACACAAATGTGCCCTGAACCTGTACCCGTCCATAAACTCATGTCTCACTGGAACGTACCATTGCAGAGCTCCACACAAGTATGCCCTGAACCTGTACCCCTCCATAACCTCCCTGTCTCACTGGAATGTACCATTGCAGAACTCCACACAAATATGCCCTGAACCTGTACCCTCCATAACTTCCCTGTCTCACTGGAACGTACCAATGCAGAACTCCAAACAAATATGCCCTGAACCTGTACCCCTCCATAACCTCCCAGTCGCACTGGAACGTACCAACGCAGAACTCCACACAAATATACCCTGAACCTGTACCCCTCCATAACCTCCCTGTCTCACTGGAACGTACCAATGCAGAGCTCCACACAAATATGCCCTGAAACTGTACCCCTCCATAACCTCCCTGTCACACTGGAAAGTACCACTGCAGAACTCCACACAAATATACCCTGAACCTGTACACATCCATAACCTCCCTGTCTCACTGGAACGTACCAATGCAGAACTCCAGACAAATATGCCCTGAACTTGTACCCTCCATAACCTCCCTGTCTCACTGGAACGTACCAATGCAGAACTCCACACAAATTTGCCCTGAACCTGTACCCCTCCATAACCTCCCTGACTCACTGAAACGTACCAATGCAGAACTCCACACAAATATGCATTGAACCTGTACCCATCCATAACCTCCCGGTCTCACTGGAACGTACCAATGCAGAAGTCCACACAAATGTGCCCTGAACCTGAACCCGTCCATAACCTCATGTCTCACTGTAACGTCCCACTGCAGAACTCCAAACAAATATGCCCTGAACCAGTACCCCTCCATAACCTCCCAGTCACACTGGAACGTACCAACGCAGAACTCCACACAAATATACCCTGAACCTGTACCCCTCCATAACCTCCCTGTCTCACTGGAACGTACCAATGCAGAACTCCACTCAAATTTGCCCTGAACCTGTACCCGTCCATAACTTCCCTGTCTCACTGGAACGTTCCACTGCAGAACTCCACACAAATATGCCCTGAACGTGTACCCCTCCATAACCTCCCAGTCACACAGGAACGTACCAACGCAGAACTCCAAACAAATATACCCTGAAACTGTACCCCTCCAAAACCTCCCTGTCTCACTGGAACGTACCAATGCAGAACTCCACACAAATATGCCCTGAACCTGTACCCTCCATAACCTCCCTGTCTCACTGGAACGTACCAATGCAGAATTCCACACAAAAATGCCCTGATCCGGTACCCCTCCATAACCTCCCTGTCTCACTGGAACGTACCAATGCAGAACTCCACACAAATATGCCCTGAACCTGTACCCCTCCATAACATCCCGGTCTCACTGGAACGTACCAATGCAGAAGTCCACACAAATGTGCCCTGAACCTGTACCCGTCCATAACCTCACTGTCTCACTGGAACGTCCCACTGCAGAACTACACACAAATTTGCCCTGAACCTGTACCCCTCCATAACCTCCCTGTCTCACTGGAACGTACCAATGCAGAGCTCCACACAAATATGCCCTGAACCTGTACCCTCCATAACCTCACTGACTCACTGGAACGTACCAATGCAGAATTCCACACAAATATGCCTTGAACCTGTACCCACCCAGAACCTCCTTGTCTCACTGGAATGTACCAATGCAGAACTCCACACAAATTTGCCCTGAACCTGTACCCTCCGTAACCTCCCTGTCTCACTGGAACGTACCAATGCAGAACTCCACACAAATATCCCCTGAACCTGTACCCCTCCATAACCTCCCGGTCTCACTGGAACGTAGCAATGCAGAAGTCCACACAAATGTGCCCTGAACCTGTACCCCTCCATAACCTCATGTCTCACTGGAACGTCCCACTGCAGAACTACACAGAAATATGCCCTGAACCTGTACCCCTCCATAACCTCCCGGTCTCACTTGAACGTACCAATGCAGAAGTCCACACAAATGTGCCCTGAACCTGTACCCGTCCATAACCTCATGTCTCACTGGAACGTCCCACTGCAGAACTACACACAAATTTGCCCTGAACCTGTACCCCTCCATAACCTCCCTGTCTAACTGGAACGTACCAATGCAGAACTCCACACAAATGTGCCCTGAACCTGTACCCGTCCATAACCTCATGTCTCACTGGAACGTCCCACTGCAGAACTCCACACAAATATGCCCTGAACCTGTACCCTCCATAACTTCCCTGTCTCACTGGAACATACCAATGCAGAACTCCAAACAAATATGCCCTGAACCTGTACCCCTCCATAACCTCCCAGTCACACTGGAACGTACCAATGCAGAACTCCACACAAATGTGCCCTGAACCTGTACCCGTCCATAACCTCCCTGTCTCACTGGAACGTCCCACTGCAGAACTCCACACAAATATGCCCTGAACGTGTACCCCTCCATATCCTCCCAGTCACACAGGAACGTACCAACGCAGAACTCCAAACAAATATACCCTGAACCTGTACCCCTCCAAAACCTCCCTGTCTCACTGGAACGTACCAATGCAGAACTCCACACAAATGTGCCCTGAACCTGTACCCGTCCATAACCTCATGTCTCACTGGAACGTCCCACTGCTGAACTCCACACAAATATGCCCTGAACCTGTACCCTCCATAACTTCCCTGTCTCACTGGAACGTACCAATGCAGAACTCCAAACAAATATGCCCGGAACCTGTAACCCTCCATAACCTCCCAGTCACACTGGAACGTACCAACGCAGTACTCCACACAAATATGCCCTGAACCTGTACCCTCCATAACCTCCCTGACTCACTGGAACGTACCAATGCAGAATTCCACACAAATATGCCTTGAACCTGTACCCATCCAGAACCTCCTTGTCTCACTGGAATGAACCAATGCAGAACTCCACACAAATTTGCCCTGAACCTGTACCCCTCCATAACCTCCCTGTCTCACTGGAAAGTGCCAATGCAGAACTACACTCAAATTTGCTGTGAACCTGTACCCTCCGTAACCTCCCTGTCTCACTGGTACGTACCAATGCAGAACTCCACACAAATATCCCCTGAACCTGTACCCCTCCATAACCTCCCTGTCTCACAGGAACGTACCAATGCAGAACTCCACACAAATATGCCCTGAACCTGTACCCCTCCATAACCTCCCTGTGTCACTGGAACGTACCAATGCAGAACTCCACACAAATGTGCCCTGAACCTGTACCCGTCCATAACTTCCCTGTCTCACTGGAACGTCCCACTGCAGAACTCCACACAAATATGCCCTGAACGTGTACCCCTCCATAACCTCCCAGTCACACAGGAACGTACCAACGCAGAACTCCAAACAAATATACCCTGAAACTGTACCCCTCCAAAACCTCCCTGTCTCACTGGAACGTACCAATGCAGAACTCCACACAAATATGCCCTGAACCTGTACCCTCCATAACCTCCCTGTCTCACTGGACGTACCAATGCAGAATTCCACACAAAAATGCCCTGAACCTGTACTCCTCCAAAACCTCCCTGTCTCACTGGAACATACCAATGCAGAATTCCACACAAATATGCCCTGAACCTGTAAACGTCCATAAACTCCCTGTCTCACTGGAACGTCCCACTGCAGAATTCCACACAAATATGCCATGTACCGGTACACTCCATAACCTCCCAGTCCCACTGGAAATTACCAATGCAGAACTCCACACAAATATGCCCTGAACCTGTACACATCCATAACCTCCCTGTCTCAGTGGAACGTACCAATGCAGAACTCCACACAAATATGCCCTGAACTTGTACCCTCCATAACCTCCCTGTCTCACTGGAACGTACCAATGCAGAACTCCACACTAATTTGCCCTGAACCTGTACCCCTCCATAACCTCCCTTTCTCACTGGAACGTACCAATGCAGAACTCCACACAAATATGCCCTGTACCTGTACCCCTCCATAACCTCCCGGTCTCACTGGAACGTACCAATGCAGAAGTCCACACAAATGTGCCCTGAACCTGTACCCGTCCATAACCTCATGTCTCACTGGAACGTCCCACTGCAGAACTACACACAAATTTGCCCTGAACCTGTACCCCTCCATAACCTCCCTGTCTCACTGGAACGTACCAATGCAAAACTGCACACAAATGTGCCCTGAACCTGTACCCGTCCATAACCTCATGTCTCACTGGAACGTCCCACTGCAGAACTCCACACAAATATACCCTGAACCTGTACCGTCCATAACTTCCCTGTCTCACTGGAACGTACCAATGCAGAACTCCAAACAAATATGCCCTGAACCTGTACCCCTCCATAACCTCCCAGTCACACTGAAACGTACCAACGCAGAACTCCAAACAAATATACCCTGAACCTGTACCCCTCCAAAACCTCCCTGTCTCACTGGAACGTACCAATGCAGAACTCCACACCAATATGCCCTGAACCTGTACCCTCCATAACCTCCCTGTCTCACTGGAACGTACCAATGCAGAGTTCCACACAAAAATGCCCTGAACATGTACCCCTCCAAAAACTCCCAGTCTCACTGGAAAGTCTCACTGCAGAATTCCACACAAATATGCCATGTACCGGTACCCTCCATAACCTCCCAGTCCCACTGGAAAGTACCAACGCAGAACTGCACACAAATATTCCCTGAACCTGTACACATCCATAACCTCCCTGTCTCACTGGAACGTACCAATGCAGAACTCCACACAAATATGCCCTGAACTTGTACCCTCTATAACCTCCCTGTCTCACTGGAACGTACCAATGCAGAATTCCACACAAATATGCCCTGAACCTGTACACGTCCATAAACTCCCTGTCTCACTGGAACGTCTCACTGCAGAATTCCACACGAATATGCCATGTACCGGTACCCTCCATAACCTCCCAGTCCCACTGGAAAGTACCAATGCAGAACTGCACACAAATATGCGCTGAACCTGTACACATCCATAACCACCCTGACTCACTGGAACGTACCAATGCAGAACTCCACACAAATATGCCCTGAACTTGTACCCTCCATAACCTCCCTGTCTCACTGGAACGTCCCACTGCAGAACAACACACAAATTTGCCCTGAACCTGTACCCCTCCATAACCTCCCTGTCTCAGTGGAACGTACCAATGCAGACCTCCACACAAATATGCCCTGAACCTGTACCCACCCAGAACCTCCTTGTCTCACTGGAATGTACCAATGCAGAACTCCACACAAATTTGCCCTGAACCTGTACACCTCCATAAACTCCCTGTCTCACTGGAAATTGCCAATGCAGAACTCCACACAAATATGCCCTGAACCTGTACCCCTCCATAACCTCCCTGTCTGACAGGAACGTACCAATGCAGAACTCCACACAAATATGCCCTGAACCTGTACCCCTCCATAACCTCCCTGTCTCACTGGAACGTACCAATTCAGAACTCCACACAAATTTGCCCTGAACCTGTACCCCTCCATAACCTCCCTGTCTCACTGGAACGTACCTATGCAGAACTCCACACAAATATGCCCTGAACCTGTACCCCTCCGTAACCTCCCGGTCTCACTGGAACGTACCATTGCAGAAGTCCAAACAAATGTGCCCTGAACCTGTACCCGTCCATAACCTCATGTCTCACTGGAACGTCCCACTGCAGAACAACACAAATTTGCCCTAAACCTGTACCCCTCCATAACCTCCCTGTCTCACTGGAACGTACCAATGCAGAGCTCCACACAAATATGCCCTGACCCTGTACCCCTCCATAACCTCCCTGTCTCACTGGAATGTACCAATGCAGAACTCCACACAAATGTGCCCTGAACCTGTACCCGTCCATAAACTCATGTCTCACTGGAACGTACCATTGCAGAGCTCCACACAAGTATGCCCTGAACCTGTACCCCTCCATAACCTCCCTGTCTCACTGGAATGTACCATTGCAGAACTCCACACAAATATGCCCTGAACCTGTACCCTCCATAACTTCCCTGTCTCACTGGAACGTACCAATGCAGAACTCCAAACAAATATGCCCTGAACCTGTACCCCTCCATAACCTCCCAGTCGCACTGGAACGTACCAACGCAGAACTCCACACAAATATACCCTGAACCTGTACCCCTCCATAACCTCCCTGTCTCACTGGAACGTACCAATGCAGAGCTCCACACAAATATGCCCTGAAACTGTACCCCTCCATAACCTCCCTGTCACACTGGAAAGTACCACTGCAGAACTCCACACAAATATACCCTGAACCTGTACACATCCATAACCTCCCTGTCTCACTGGAACGTACCAATGCAGAACTCCAGACAAATATGCCCTGAACTTGTACCCTCCATAACCTCCCTGTCTCACTGGAACGTACCAATGCAGAACTCCACACAAATTTGCCCTGAACCTGTACCCCTCCATAACCTCCCTGACTCACTGAAACGTACCAATGCAGAACTCCACACAAATATGCATTGAACCTGTACCCATCCATAACCTCCCGGTCTCACTGGAACGTACCAATGCAGAAGTCCACACAAATGTGCCCTGAACCTGAACCCGTCCATAACC
This sequence comes from Hemitrygon akajei, assembly GCF_048418815.1. NCBI lineage: Eukaryota > Metazoa > Chordata > Chondrichthyes > Myliobatiformes > Dasyatidae > Hemitrygon > Hemitrygon akajei. Next base: position 248,122 of record NW_027332000.1, read on the forward strand.
TCATGTCTCACTGTAACGTCCCACTGCAGAACTCCAAACAAATATGCCCTGAACCAGTACCCCTCCATAACCTCCCAGTCACACTGGAACGTACCAACGCAGAACTCCACACAAATATACCCTGAACCTGTACCCCTCCATAACCTCCCTGTCTCACTGGAACGTACCAATGCAGAACTCCACTCAAATTTGCCCTGAACCTGTACCCGTCCATAACTTCCCTGTCTCACTGGAACGTTCCACTGCAGAACTCCACACAAATATGCCCTGAACGTGTACCCCTCCATAACCTCCCAGTCACACAGGAACGTACCAACGCAGAACTCCAAACAAATATACCCTGAAACTGTACCCCTCCAAAACCTCCCTGTCTCACTGGAACGTACCAATGCAGAACTCCACACAAATATGCCCTGAACCTGTACCCTCCATAACCTCCCTGTCTCACTGGAACGTACCAATGCAGAATTCCACACAAAAATGCCCTGAACCTGTACCCCTCCAAAACCTCCCTGTCTCACTGGAACGTACCAATGCAGAATTCCACACAAATATGCCCTGAACCTGTATACGTCCATAAACTCCCTGTCTCACTGGAACGTCCCACTGCAGAATTCCACACAAATATGCCATGTACCGGTACCCTCCATAACCTCCCAGTCCCACTGGAAAGTACCAATGCAGAACTCCACACAAATATGCCCTGAACCTGTACACATCCATAACCTCCCTGTCTCACTGGAACGTACCAATGCAGAACTACACACAAATTTGCCCTGATCCGGTACCCCTCCGTAACCTCCCTGTCTCACTGGAACGTACCAATGCAGAACTCCACACAAATATGCCCTGAACCTGTACCCCTCCATAACATCTCGGTCTCACTGGAACGTACCAATGCAGAATTCCACACAAATGTGCCCTGAACCTGTACCCGTCCATAACCTCCATTTCTCACTGGAACGTACCAATGCAGAACTCCACACAAATATGCCCTGAACCTGTACCCCTCCATAACCTCCCTGTCTCACAGGAACGTACCAGCGCAGAACTCCACACAAATATGCCCTGAACCTGTACCCTCCGTAACCTCCCTGTCTCACTGGAATGTACCAATGCAGAACTCCACACAAATATCCCCTGAACCTGTACCCTCCATAACCTCCCTGACTCACTGGAACGTACCAATGCAGAATTCCACACAAATATGCCTTGAACCTGTACCCACCCAGAACCTCCTTGTCTCACTGGAATGTACCAATGCAGAACTCCGCACAAATTTGCCCTGAACCTGTACCCCTCCATAACCTCCCTGTCTCACAGGAAAGTGCCAATGCAGAACTCCACACAAATTTGCCCTGAACCTGTACCCTCCGTAACCTCCCTGTCTCACTGGAACGTACCAATGCAGAACTCCACACAAATATGCCCTGAACCTGTACCCCTCCATAACCTCCCTGTCTCACTGGAACGTACCATTGCAGAACTACACACAAATTTGCCCTGATCCGGTACCCCTCCATAACCTCCCTGTCTCACTGGAACGTACCAATGCAGAACTCCACACAAATATTCCCTGAACCTGTACCCCTCCATAACCTCCCGGTCTCACTGGAAAGTACCAATGCAGAACTCCACATAAATATGCCCTGAACCTGTACCCCTCCATAATCTCCCTTTCTCACTGGAACGCACCAATGCAGAACTCCACACAAATATGCCCTGAACCTGTACCCTCCATAACTTCCCTGTCTCACTGGAACGTACCAATGCAGAACTCCAAACAAATATGCCCGGAACCTGTACCCCTCCATAACCTCCCAGTCACACTGGAACGTACCAACGCAGTACTCCACACAAATATACCCTGAACCTGTACCCATCCATAACCTCCCTGTCTCACTGGAACGTACCAATGCAGAACTCCAGACAAATATGCCCTGAAGCTGTACCCTCCATAACCTCCCTGACTCACTGGAACGTACCAATGCAGAATTCCACACAAATATGCCTTGAACCTGTACCCACCCAGAACCTCCTTGTCTCACTGGAATGTACCAATGCAGAACTCCACACAAATTTGCCCTGAACCTATACCCCTCCATAACCTCCCTGTCTCACTGGAAAGTGCCAATGCAGAACTAAACTCAAATTTGCCCTGAACCTGTACCCTCCGTAACCTCCCTGTCTCACTGGAACGTACCAATGCAAAACTCCACACAAATATCCCCTGAACCTGTACCCCTCCATAACCTCCCTGTCTCACAGGAACGTACCAATGCAGAACTCCACACAAATATGCCCTGAACCTGTACCCCTCCATAACCTCCCTGTCTCACTGGAACGTACCAATGCAGAACTCCACACAAATGTGCCCTGAACCTGTACCCGTCCATAACTTCCCTGTCTCACAGGAACGTCCCACTGCAGAACTCCACACAAATATGCCCTGAACGTGTACCCCTCCATAACCTCCCAGTCACACAGGAACGTACCAACGCAGAACTCCAAACAAATATACCCTGAAACTGTACCCCTCCAAAACCTCCCTGTCTAACTGGAACGTACCAATGCAGAACGCCACACAAATATGCCCTGAACCTGTACCCTCCATAACCTCCCTGTCTCACTGGAACGTACCAATGCAGAATTCCACACAAAAATGCCCTGAACCTGTACCCCTCCAAAACCTCCCTGTCTCACTGGAACGTACCAATGCAGAATTCCACACAAATATGCCCTGAACCTGTACACGTCCATAAACTCCCTGTCTCACTGGAACGTCCCACTGCAGAATTCCACACAAATATGCCATGTACCGGTACCCTCCATAACCTCCCAGTCCCACTGGAAAGTACCAATGCAGAACTCCACACAAATATGCCCTGAACCTGTACACATCCATAACCTCCCTGTCTCACTGGAACGTACCAATGCAGAACTACACACAAATTTGCCCTGATCCGGTACCCCTCCGTAACCTCCCTGTCTCACTGGAACGTACCAATGCAGAACTCCACACAAATATGCCCTGAACCTGTACCCCTCCATAACATCTCGGTCTCACTGGAACGTACCAATGCAGAATTCCACACAAATGTGCCCTGAACCTGTACCCGTCCATAACCTCCATTTCTCACTGGAACGTACCAATGCAGAACTCCACACAAATATGCCCTGAACCTGTACCCCTCCATAACCTCCCTGTCTCACTGGAACGTACCAGCGCAGAACTCCACACAAATATGCCCTGAACCTGTACCCTCCGTAACCTCCCTGTCTCACTGGAATGTACCAATGCAGAACTCCACACAAATATCCCCTGAACCTGTACCCTCCATAACCTCCCTGACTCACTGGAACGTACCAATGCAGAATTCCACACAAATATGCCTTGAACCTGTACCCACCCAGAACCTCCTTGTCTCACTGGAATGTACCAATGCAGAACTCCACACAAATTTGCCCTGAACCTGTACCCCTCCATAACCTCCCTGTCTCACAGGAAAGTGCCAATGCAGAACTCCACACAAATTTGCCCTGAACCTGTACCCTCCGTATCCTCCCTGTCTCACTGGAACGTACCAATGCAGAACTCCACACAAATATGCCCTGAACCTGTACCCCTCCATAACCTCCCTGTCTCACTGGAACGTACCATTGCAGAACTACACACAAATTTGCCCTGATCCGGTACCCCTCCATAACCTCCCTGTCTCACTGGAACGTACCAATGCAGAACTCCACACAAATATCCCCTGAACCTGTACCCCTCCATAACCTCCCTGTCTCACAGGAACGTACCAATGCAGAACTCCACACAAATATGCCCTGAACCTGTACCCCTCCATAACCTCCCTGTGTCACTGGAACGTACCAATGCAGAACTCCACACAAATGTGCCCTGAACCTGTACCCGTCCATAACTTCCCTGTCTCACTGGAACGTCCCACTGCAGAACTCCACACAAATATGCCCTGAACGTGTACCCCTCCATAACCTCCCAGTCACACAGGAACGTACCAACGCAGAACTCCAAACAAATATACCCTGAAACTGTACCCCTCCAAAACCTCCCTGTCTCACTGGAACGTACCAATGCAGAACTCCACACAAATATGCCCTGAACCTGTACCCTCCATAACCTCCCTGTCTCACTGGACGTACCAATGCAGAATTCCACACAAAAATGCCCTGAACCTGTACTCCTCCAAAACCTCCCTGTCTCACTGGAACGTACCAATGCAGAATTCCACACAAATATGCCCTGAACCTGTAAACGTCCATAAACTCCCTGTCTCACTGGAACGTCCCACTGCAGAATTCCACACAAATATGCCATGTACCGGTACCCTCCATAACCTCCCAGTCCCACTGGAAATTACCAATGCAGAACTCCACACAAATATGCCCTGAACCTGTACACATCCATGACCTCCCTGTCTCAGTGGAACGTACCAATGCAGAACTCCACACAAATATGCCCTGAACTTGTACCCTCCATAACCTCCCTGTCTCACTGGAACGTACCAATGCAGAACTCCACACTAATTTGCCCTGAACCTGTACCCTCCGTAACCTCCCTGTCTCACTGGAATGTACCAATGCAGAACTCCACACAAATATCCCCTGAACCTGTACCCTCCATAACCTCCCTGACTCACTGGAACGTACCAATGCAGAATTCCACACAAATATGCCTTGAACCTGTACCCACCCAGAACCTCCTTGTCTCACTGGAATGTACCAATGCAGAACTCCGCACAAATTTGCCCTGAACCTGTACCCCTCCATAACCTCCCTGTCTCACAGGAAAGTGCCAATGCAGAACTCCACACAAATTTGCCCTGAACCTGTACCCTCCGTAACCTCCCTGTCTCACTGGAACGTACCAATGCAGAACTCCACACAAATATGCCCTGAACCTGTACCCCTCCATAACCTCCCTGTCTCACTGGAACGTACCATTGCAGAACTACACACAAATTTGCCCTGATCCGGTACCCCTCCATAACCTCCCTGTCTCACTGGAACGTACCAATGCAGAACTCCACACAAATATTCCCTGAACCTGTACCCCTCCATAACCTCCCGGTCTCACTGGAAAGTACCAATGCAGAACTCCACATAAATATGCCCTGAACCTGTACCCCTCCATAATCTACCTTTCTCACTGGAACGCACCAATGCAGAACTCCACACAAATATGCCCTGAACCTGTACCCTCCATAACTTCCCTGTCTCACTGGAACGTACCAATGCAGAACTCCAAACAAATATGCCCGGAACCTGTACCCCTCCATAACCTCCCAGTCACACTGGAACGTACCAACGCAGTACTCCACACAAATATACCCTGAACCTGTACCCATCCATAACCTCCCTGTCTCACTGGAACGTACCAATGCAGAACTCCAGACAAATATGCCCTGAAGCTGTACCCTCCATAACCTCCCTGACTCACTGGAACGTACCAATGCAGAATTCCACACAAATATGCCTTGAACCTGTACCCACCCAGAACCTCCTTGTCTCACTGGAATGTACCAATGCAGAACTCCACACAAATTTGCCCTGAACCTATACCCCTCCATAACCTCCCTGTCTCACTGGAAAGTGCCAATGCAGAACTAAACTCAAATTTGCCCTGAACCTGTACCCTCCGTAACCTCCCTGTCTCACTGGAACGTACCAATGCAAAACTCCACACAAATATCCCCTGAACCTGTACCCCTCCATAACCTCCCTGTCTCACAGGAACGTACCAATGCAGAACTCCACACAAATATGCCCTGAACCTGTACCCCTCCATAACCTCCCTGTCTCACTGGAACGTACCAATGCAGAACTCCACACAAATGTGCCCTGAACCTGTACCCGTCCATAACTTCCCTGTCTCACAGGAACGTCCCACTGCAGAACTCCACACAAATATGCCCTGAACGTGTACCCCTCCATAACCTCCCAGTCACACAGGAACGTACCAACGCAGAACTCCAAACAAATATACCCTGAAACTGTACCCCTCCAAAACCTCCCTGTCTAACTGGAACGTACCAATGCAGAACTCCACACAAATATGCCCTGAACCTGTACCCTCCATAACCTCCCTGTCTCACTGGAACGTACCAATGCAGAATTCCACACAAAAATGCCCTGAACCTGTACCCCTCCAAAACCTCCCTGTCTCACTGGAACGTACCAATGCAGAATTCCACACAAATATGCCCTGAACCTGTACACGTCCATAAACTCCCTGTCTCACTGGAACGTCCCACTGCAGAATTCCACACAAATATGCCATGTACCGGTACCCTCCATAACCTCCCAGTCCCACTGGAAAGTACCAATGCAGAACTCCACACAAATATGCCCTGAACCTGTACACATCCATAACCTCCCTGTCTCACTGGAACGTACCAATGCAGAACTACACACAAATTTGCCCTGATCCGGTACCCCTCCGTAACCTCCCTGTCTCACTGGAACGTACCAATGCAGAACTCCACACAAATATGCCCTGAACCTGTACCCCTCCATAACATCTCGGTCTCACTGGAACGTACCAATGCAGAATTCCACACAAATGTGCCCTGAACCTGTACCCGTCCATAACCTCCATTTCTCACTGGAACGTACCAATGCAGAACTCCACACAAATATGCCCTGAACCTGTACCCCTCCATAACCTCCCTGTCTCACTGGAACGTACCAGCGCAGAACTCCACACAAATATGCCCTGAACCTGTACCCTCCGTAACCTCCCTGTCTCACTGGAATGTACCAATGCAGAACTCCACACAAATATCCCCTGAACCTGTACCCTCCATAACCTCCCTGACTCACTGGACCGTACCAATGCAGAATTCCACACAAATATGCCTTGAACCTGTACCCACCCAGAACCTCCTTGTCTCACTGGAATGTACCAATGCAGAACTCCACACAAATTTGCCCTGAACCTGTACCCCTCCATAACCTCCCTGTCTCACAGGAAAGTGCCAATGCAGAACTCCACACAAATTTGCCCTGAACCTGTACCCTCCGTATCCTCCCTGTCTCACTGGAACGTACCAATGCAGAACTCCACACAAATATGCCCTGAACCTGTACCCCTCCATAACCTCCCTGTCTCACTGGAACGTACCATTGCAGAACTACACACAAATTTGCCCTGATCCGGTACCCCTCCATAACCTCCCTGTCTCACTGGAACGTACCAATGCAGAACTCCACACAAATATCCCCTGAACCTGTACCCCTCCATAACCTCCCTGTCTCACAGGAACGTACCAATGCAGAACTCCACACAAATATGCCCTGAACCTGTACCCCTCCATAACCTCCCTGTGTCACTGGAACGTACCAATGCAGAACTCCACACAAATGTGCCCTGAACCTGTACCCGTCCATAACTTCCCTGTCTCACTGGAACGTCCCACTGCAGAACTCCACACAAATATGCCCTGAACGTGTACCCCTCCATAACCTCCCAGTCACACAGGAACGTACCAACGCAGAACTCCAAACAAATATACCCTGAAACTGTACCCCTCCAAAACCTCCCTGTCTCACTGGAACGTACCAATGCAGAACTCCACACAAATATGCCCTGAACCTGTACCCTCCATAACCTCCCTGTCTCACTGGACGTACCAATGCAGAATTCCACACAAAAATGCCCTGAACCTGTACTCCTCCAAAACCTCCCTGTCTCACTGGAACGTACCAATGCAGAATTCCACACAAATATGCCCTGAACCTGTAAACGTCCATAAACTCCCTGTCTCACTGGAACGTCCCACTGCAGAATTCCACACAAATATGCCATGTACCGGTACCCTCCATAACCTCCCAGTCCCACTGGAAATTACCAATGCAGAACTCCACACAAATATGCCCTGAACCTGTACACATCCATGACCTCCCTGTCTCAGTGGAACGTACCAATGCAGAACTCCACACAAATATGCCCTGAACTTGTACCCTCCATAACCTCCCTGTCTCACTGGAACGTACCAATGCAGAACTCCACACTAATTTGCCCTGAACCTGTACCCTCCGTAACCTCCCTGTCTCACTGGAATGTACCAATGCAGAACTCCACACAAATATCCCCTGAACCTGTACCCTCCATAACCTCCCTGACTCACTGGAACGTACCAATGCAGAATTCCACACAAATATGCCTTGAACCTGTACCCACCCAGAACCTCCTTGTCTCACTGGAATGTACCAATGCAGAACTCCGCACAAATTTGCCCTGAACCTGTACCCCTCCATAACCTCCCTGTCTCACAGGAAAGTGCCAATGCAGAACTCCACACAAATTTGCCCTGAACCTGTACCCTCCGTAACCTCCCTGTCTCACTGGAACGTACCAATGCAGAACTCCACACAAATATGCCCTGAACCTGTACCCCTCCATAACCTCCCTGTCTCACTGGAACGTACCATTGCAGAACTACACACAAATTTGCCCTGATCCGGTACCCCTCCATAACCTCCCTGTCTCACTGGAACGTACCAATGCAGAACTCCACACAAATATTCCCTGAACCTGTACCCCTCCATAACCTCCCGGTCTCACTGGAAAGTACCAATGCAGAACTCCACATAAATATGCCCTGAACCTGTACCCCTCCATAATCTACCTTTCTCACTGGAACGCACCAATGCAGAACTCCACACAAATATGCCCTGAACCTGTACCCTCCATAACTTCCCTGTCTCACTGGAACGTACCAATGCAGAACTCCAAACAAATATGCCCGGAACCTGTACCCCTCCATAACCTCCCAGTCACACTGGAACGTACCAACGCAGTACTCCACACAAATATACCCTGAACCTGTACCCATCCATAACCTCCCTGTCTCACTGGAACGTACCAATGCAGAACTCCAGACAAATATGCCCTGAAGCTGTACCCTCCATAACCTCCCTGACTCACTGGAACGTACCAATGCAGAATTCCACACAAATATGCCTTGAACCTGTACCCACCCAGAACCTCCTTGTCTCACTGGAATGTACCAATGCAGAACTCCACACAAATTTGCCCTGAACCTATACCCCTCCATAACCTCCCTGTCTCACTGGAAAGTGCCAATGCAGAACTAAACTCAAATTTGCCCTGAACCTGTACCCTCCGTAACCTCCCTGTCTCACTGGAACGTACCAATGCAAAACTCCACACAAATATCCCCTGAACCTGTACCCCTCCATAACCTCCCTGTCTCACAGGAACGTACCAATGCAGAACTCCACACAAATATGCCCTGAACCTGTACCCCTCCATAACCTCCCTGTCTCACTGGAACGTACCAATGCAGAACTCCACACAAATGTGCCCTGAACCTGTACCCGTCCATAACTTCCCTGTCTCACAGGAACGTCCCACTGCAGAACTCCACACAAATATGCCCTGAACGTGTACCCCTCCATAACCTCCCAGTCACACAGGAACGTACCAACGCAGAACTCCAAACAAATATACCCTGAAACTGTACCCCTCCAAAACCTCCCTGTCTAACTGGAACGTACCAATGCAGAACTCCACACAAATATGCCCTGAACCTGTACCCTCCATAACCTCCCTGTCTCACTGGAACGTACCAATGCAGAATTCCACACAAAAATGCCCTGAACCTGTACCCCTCCAAAACCTCCCTGTCTCACTGGAACGTACCAATGCAGAATTCCACACAAATATGCCCTGAACCTGTACACGTCCATAAACTCCCTGTCTCACTGGAACGTCCCACTGCAGAATTCCACACAAATATGCCATGTACCGGTACCCTCCATAACCTCCCAGTCCCACTGGAAAGTACCAATGCAGAACTCCACACAAATATGCCCTGAACCTGTACACATCCATAACCTCCCTGTCTCACTGGAACGTACCAATGCAGAACTACACACAAATTTGCCCTGATCCGGTACCCCTCCGTAACCTCCCTGTCTCACTGGAACGTACCAATGCAGAACTCCACACAAATATGCCCTGAACCTGTACCCCTCCATAACATCTCGGTCTCACTGGAACGTACCAATGCAGAATTCCACACAAATGTGCCCTGAACCTGTACCCGTCCATAACCTCCATTTCTCACTGGAACGTACCAATGCAGAACTCCACACAAATATGCCCTGAACCTGTACCCCTCCATAACCTCCCTGTCTCACTGGAACGTACCAGCGCAGAACTCCACACAAATATGCCCTGAACCTGTACCCTCCGTAACCTCCCTGTCTCACTGGAATGTACCAATGCAGAACTCCACACAAATATCCCCTGAACCTGTACCCTCCATAACCTCCCTGACTCACTGGAACGTACCAATGCAGAATTCCACACAAATATGCCTTGAACCTGTACCCACCCAGAACCTCCTTGTCTCACTGGAATGTACCAATGCAGAACTCCACACAAATTTGCCCTGAACCTGTACCCCTCCATAACCTCCCTGTCTCACAGGAAAGTGCCAATGCAGAACTCCACACAAATTTGCCCTGAACCTGTACCCTCCGTATCCTCCCTGTCTCACTGGAACGTACCAATGCAGAACTCCACACAAATATGCCCTGAACCTGTACCCCTCCATAACCTCCCTGTCTCACTGGAACGTACCATTGCAGAACTACACACAAATTTGCCCTGATCCGGTACCCCTCCATAACCTCCCTGTCTCACTGGAACGTACCAATGCAGAACTCCACACAAATATCCCCTGAACCTGTACCCCTCCATAACCTCCCTGTCTCACAGGAACGTACCAATGCAGAACTCCACACAAATATGCCCTGAACCTGTACCCCTCCATAACCTCCCTGTGTCACTGGAACGTACCAATGCAGAACTCCACACAAATGTGCCCTGAACCTGTACCCGTCCATAACTTCCCTGTCTCACTGGAACGTCCCACTGCAGAACTCCACACAAATATGCCCTGAACGTGTACCCCTCCATAACCTCCCAGTCACACAGGAACGTACCAACGCAGAACTCCAAACAAATATACCCTGAAACTGTACCCCTCCAAAACCTCCCTGTCTCACTGGAACGTACCAATGCAGAACTCCACACAAATATGCCCTGAACCTGTACCCTCCATAACCTCCCTGTCTCACTGGACGTACCAATGCAGAATTCCACACAAAAATGCCCTGAACCTGTACTCCTCCAAAACCTCCCTGTCTCACTGGAACGTACCAATGCAGAATTCCACACAAATATGCCCTGAACCTGTAAACGTCCATAAACTCCCTGTCTCACTGGAACGTCCCACTGCAGAATTCCACACAAATATGCCATGTACCGGTACCCTCCATAACCTCCCAGTCCCACTGGAAATTACCAATGCAGAACTCCACACAAATATGCCCTGAACCTGTACACATCCATAACCTCCCTGTCTCAGTGGAACGTACCAATGCAGAACTCCACACAAATATGCCCTGAACTTGTACCCTCCATAACCTCCCTGTCTCACTGGAACGTACCAATGCAGAACTCCACACTAATTTGCCCTGAACCTGTACCCCTCCATAACCTCCCTTTCTCACTGGAACGTACCAATGCAGAACTCCACACAAATATGCCCTGTACCTGTACCCCTCCATAACCTCCCGGTCTCACTGGAACCTACCAATGCAGAAGTCCACACAAATGTGCCCTGAACCTGTACCCGTCCATAACCTCATGTCTCACTGGAACGTCCCACTGCAGAACTCCACACAAATATACCCTGAACCTGTACCCTCCATAACTTCCCTGTCTCACTGGAACGTACCAATGCAGAACTCCAAACAAATATGCCCTGAACCTGTACCCCTCCATAACCTCCCAGTCACACTGAAACGTACCAACGCAGAACTCCAAACAAATATACCCTGAACCTGTACCCCTCCAAAACCTCCCTGTCTCACTGGAACGTACCAATGCAGAACTCCACACCAATATGCCCTGAACCTGTACCCTCCATAACCTCCCTGTCTCACTGGAACGTACCAATGCAGAATTCCACACAAAAATGCCCTGAACATGTACCCCTCCAAAAACTCCCAGTCTCACTGGAACGTCTCACTGCAGAATTCCACACGAATATGCCATGTACCGGTACCCTCCATAACCTCCCAGTCCCACTGGAAAGTACCAACGCAGAACTGCACACAAATATGCCCTGAACCTGTACACATCCATAACCTCCCTGTCTCACTGGAACGTACCAATGCAGAACTCCACACAAATATGCCCTGAACTTGTACCCTCTATAACCTCCCTGTCTCACTGGAACGTACCAATGCAGAATTCCACACAAATATGCCCTGAACCTGTACACGTCCATAAACTCCCTGTCTCACTGGAACGTCTCACTGCAGAATTCCACACGAATATGCCATGTACCGGTACCCTCCATAACCTCCCAGTCCCACTGGAAAGTACCAATGCAGAACTGCACACAAATATGCGCTGAACCTGTACACATCCATAACCACCCTGACTCACTGGAACGTACCAATGCAGAACTCCACACAAATATGCCCTGAACTTGTACCCTCCATAACCTCCCTGTCTCACTGGAACGTCCCACTGCAGAACAACACACAAATTTGCCCTGAACCTGTACCCCTCCATAACCTCCCTGTCTCAGTGGAACGTACCAATGCAGACCTCCACACAAATATGCCCTGAACCTGTACCCACCCAGAACCTCCTTGTCTCACTGGAATGTACCAATGCAGAACTCCACACAAATTTGCCCTGAACCTGTACACCTCCATAAACTCCCTGTCTCACTGGAAATTGCCAATGCAGAACTACACTCAAATTTGCCCTGAACCTGTACCCTCCGTAACCTCCCTGTCTGACAGGAACGTACCAATGCAGAACTCCACACAAATATGCCCTGAACCTGTACCCCTCCATAACCTCCCTGTCTGACAGGAACGTACCAATGCAGAACTCCACACAAATATGCCCTGAACCTGTACCCCTCCATAACCTCCCTGTCTCACTGGAACGTACCAATTCAGAACTCCACACAAATTTGCCCTGAACCTGTACCCCTCCATAACCTCCCTGTCTCACTGGAACGTACCTATGCAGAACTCCACACAAATATGCCCTGAACCTGTACCCCTCCGTAACCTCCCGGTCTCACTGGAACGTACCATTGCAGAAGTCCACACAAATGTGCCCTGAACCTGTACCCGTCCATAACCTCATGTCTCACTGGAACGTCCCACTGCAGAACAACACAAATTTGCCCTAAACCTGTACCCCTCCATAACCTCCCTGTCTCACTGGAACGTACCAATGCAGAGCTCCACACAAATATGCCCTGACCCTGTACCCCTCCATAACCTCCCTGTCTCCCTGGAATGTACCAATGCAGAACTCCACACAAATGTGCCCTGAACCTGTACCCGTCCATAAACTCATGTCTCACTGGAACGTACCATTGCAGAGCTCCACACAAGTATGCCCTGAACCTGTACCCCTCCATAACCTCCCTGTCTCACTGGAATGTACCATTGCAGAACTCCACACAAATATGCCCTGAACCTGTACCCTCCATAACTTCCCTGTCTCACTGGAACGTACCAATGCAGAACTCCAAACAAATATGCCCTGAACCTGTACCCCTCCATAACCTCCCAGTCGCACTGGAACGTACCAACGCAGAACTCCACACAAATATACCCTGAACCTGTACCCCTCCATAACCTCCCTGTCTCACTGGAACGTACCAATGCAGAGCTCCACACAAATATGCCCTGAACCTGTACCCCTCCATAACCTCCCTGTCACACTGGAAAGTACCACTGCAGAACTCCACACAAATATACCCTGAACCTGTACACATCCATAACCTCCCTGTCTCACTGGAACGTACCAATGCAGAACTCCAGACAAATATGCCCTGAACTTGTACCCTCCATAACCTCCCTGTCTCACTGGAACGTACCAAAGCAGAACTCCACACAAATTTGCCCTGAACCTGTACCCCTCCATAACCTCCCTGACTCACTGAAACGTACCAATGCAGAACTCCACACAAATATGCATTGAACCTGTACCCATCCATAACCTCCCGGTCTCACTGGAACGTACCAATGCAGAAGTCCACACAAATGTGCCCTGAACCTGAACCCGTCCATAACCTCATGTCTCACTGTAACGTCCCACTGCAGAACTCCAAACAAATATGCCCTGAACCAGTACCCCTCCATAACCTCCCAGTCACACTGGAACGTACCAACGCAGAACTCCACACAAATATACCCTGAACCTGTACCCCTCCATAACCTCCCTGTCTCACTGGAACGTACCAATGCAGAACTCCACTCAAATTTGCCCTGAACCTGTACCCGTCCATAACTTCCCTGTCTCACTGGAACGTTCCACTGCAGAACTCCACACAAATATGCCCTGAACGTGTACCCCTCCATAACCTCCCAGTCACACAGGAACGTACCAACGCAGAACTCCAAACAAATATACCCTGAAACTGTACCCCTCCAAAACCTCCCTGTCTCACTGGAACGTACCAATGCAGAACTCCACACAAATATGCCCTGAACCTGTACCCTCCATAACCTCCCTGTCTCACTGGAACGTACCAATGCAGAATTCCACACAAAAATGCCCTGAACCTGTACCCCTCCAAAACCTCCCTGTCTCACTGGAACGTACCAATGCAGAATTCCACACAAATATGCCCTGAACCTGTATACGTCCATAAACTCCCTGTCTCACTGGAACGTCCCACTGCAGAATTCCACACAAATATGCCATGTACCGTACCCTCCATAACCTCCCAGTCCCACTGGAAAGTACCAATGCAGAACTCCACACAAATATGCCCTGAACCTGTACACATCCATAACCTCCCTGTCTCACTGGAACGTACCAATGCAGAACTACACACAAATTTGCCCTGATCCGGTACCCCTCCGTAACCTCCCTGTCTCACTGGAACGTACCAATGCAGAACTCCACACAAATATGCCCTGAACCTGTACCCCTCCATAACATCTCGGTCTCACTGGAACGTACCAATGCAGAATTCCACACAAATGTGCCCTGAACCTGTACCCGTCCATAACCTCCATTTCTCACTGGAACGTACCAATGCAGAACTCCACACAAATATGCCCTGAACCTGTACCCCTCCATAACCTCCCTGTCTCACAGGAACGTACCAGCGCAGAACTCCACACAAATATGCCCTGAACCTGTACCCTCCGTAACCTCCCTGTCTCACTGGAATGTACCAATGCAGAACTCCACACAAATATCCCCTGAACCTGTACCCTCCATAACCTCCCTGACTCACTGGAACGTACCAATGCAGAATTCCACACAAATATGCCTTGAACCTGTACCCACCCAGAACCTCCTTGTCTCACTGGAATGTACCAATGCAGAACTCCGCACAAATTTGCCCTGAACCTGTACCCCTCCATAACCTCCCTGTCTCACAGGAAAGTGCCAATGCAGAACTCCACACAAATTTGCCCTGAACCTGTACCCTCCGTAACCTCCCTGTCTCACTGGAACGTACCAATGCAGAACTCCACACAAATATGCCCTGAACCTGTACCCCTCCATAACCTCCCTGTCTCACTGGAACGTACCATTGCAGAACTACACACAAATTTGCCCTGATCCGGTACCCCTCCATAACCTCCCTGTCTCACTGGAACGTACCAATGCAGAACTCCACACAAATATTCCCTGAACCTGTACCCCTCCATAACCTCCCGGTCTCACTGGAAAGTACCAATGCAGAACTCCACATAAATATGCCCTGAACCTGTACCCCTCCATAATCTCCCTTTCTCACTGGAACGCACCAATGCAGAACTCCACACAAATATGCCCTGAACCTGTACCCTCCATAACTTCCCTGTCTCACTGGAACGTACCAATGCAGAACTCCAAACAAATATGCCCGGAACCTGTACCCCTCCATAACCTCCCAGTCACACTGGAACGTACCAACGCAGTACTCCACACAAATATACCCTGAACCTGTACCCATCCATAACCTCCCTGTCTCACTGGAACGTACCAATGCAGAACTCCAGACAAATATGCCCTGAAGCTGTACCCTCCATAACCTCCCTGACTCACTGGAACGTACCAATGCAGAATTCCACACAAATATGCCTTGAACCTGTACCCACCCAGAACCTCCTTGTCTCACTGGAATGTACCAATGCAGAACTCCACACAAATTTGCCCTGAACCTATACCCCTCCATAACCTCCCTGTCTCACTGGAAAGTGCCAATGCAGAACTAAACTCAAATTTGCCCTGAACCTGTACCCTCCGTAACCTCCCTGTCTCACTGGAACGTACCAATGCAAAACTCCACACAAATATCCCCTGAACCTGTACCCCTCCATAACCTCCCTGTCTCACAGGAACGTACCAATGCAGAACTCCACACAAATATGCCCTGAACCTGTACCCCTCCATAACCTCCCTGTCTCACTGGAACGTACCAATGCAGAACTCCACACAAATGTGCCCTGAACCTGTACCCGTCCATAACTTCCCTGTCTCACAGGAACGTCCCACTGCAGAACTCCACACAAATATGCCCTGAACGTGTACCCCTCCATAACCTCCCAGTCACACAGGAACGTACCAACGCAGAACTCCAAACAAATATACCCTGAAACTGTACCCCTCCAAAACCTCCCTGTCTCACTGGAACGTACCAATGCAGAACTCCACACAAATATGCCCTGAACCTGTACCCTCCATAACCTCCCTGTCTCACTGGAACGTACCAATGCAGAATTCCACACAAAAATGCCCTGAACCTGTACCCCTCCAAAACCTCCCTGTCTCACTGGAACGTACCAATGCAGAATTCCACACAAATATGCCCTGAACCTGTACACGTCCATAAACTCCCTGTCTCACTGGAACGTCCCACTGCAGAATTCCACACAAATATGCCATGTACCGGTACCCTCCATAACCTCCCAGTCCCACTGGAAAGTACCAATGCAGAACTCCACACAAATATGCCCTGAACCCGTACACATCCATAACCTCCCTGTCTCACTGGAACGTACCAATGCAGAACTACACACAAATTTGCCCTGATCCGGTACCCCTCCGTAACCTCCCTGTCTCACTGGAACGTACCAATGCAGAACTCCACACAAATATGCCCTGAACCTGTACCCCTCCATAACATCTCGGTCTCACTGGAACGTACCAATGCAGAATTCCACACAAATGTGCCCTGAACCTGTACCCGTCCATAACCTCCATTTCTCACTGGAACGTACCAATGCAGAACTCCACACAAATATGCCCTGAACCTGTACCCCTCCATAACCTCCCTGTCTCACTGGAACGTACCAGCGCAGAACTCCACACAAATATGCCCTGAACCTGTACCCTCCGTAACCTCCCTGTCTCACTGGAATGTACCAATGCAGAACTCCACACAAATATCCCCTGAACCTGTACCCTCCATAACCTCCCTGACTCACTGGAACGTACCAATGCAGAATTCCACACAAATATGCCTTGAACCTGTACCCACCGAGAACCTCCTTGTCTCACTGGAATGTACCAATGCAGAACTCCACACAAATTTGCCCTGAACCTGTACCCCTCCATAACCTCCCTGTCTCACAGGAAAGTGCCAATGCAGAACTCCACACAAATTTGCCCTGAACCTGTACCCTCCGTAACCTCCCTGTCTCACTGGAACGTACCAATGCAGAACTCCACACAAATATGCCCTGAACCTGTACCCCTCCATAACCTCCCTGTCTCACTGGAACGTACCATTGCAGAACTACACACAAATTTGCCCTGATCCGGTACCCCTCCATAACCTCCCTGTCTCACTGGAACGTACCAATGCAGAACTCCACACAAATATTCCCTGAACCTGTACCCCTCCATAACCTCCCGGTCTCACTGGAAAGTACCAATGCAGAACTCCACATAAATATGCCCTGAACCTGTACCCCTCCATAATCTCCCTTTCTCACTGGAACGTACCAATGCAGAACTCCACACAAATATGCCCTGAACCTGTACCCTCCATAACTTCCCTGTCTCACTGGAACGTACCAATGCAGAACTCCAAACAAATATGCCCGGAACCTGTACCCCTCCATAATCTCCCAGTCACACTGGAACGTACCAACGCAGTACTCCACACAAATATACCCTGAACCTGTACCCCTCCATAACCTCCCTGTCTCACTGGAACGTACCAATGCAGAACTCCAGACAAATATGCCCTGAAGCTGTACCCTCCATAACCTCCCTGACTCACTGGAACGTACCAATGCAGAATTCCACACAAATATGCCTTGAACCTGTACCCACCCAGAACCTCCTTGTCTCACTGGAATGTACCAATGCAGAACTCCACACAAATTTGCCCTGAACCTATACCCCTCCATAACCTCCCTGTCTCACTGGAAAGTGCCAATGCAGAACTAAACTCAAATTTGCCCTGAACCTGTACCCTCCGTAACCTCCCTGTCTCACTGGAACGTACCAATGCAAAACTCCACACAAATATCCCCTGAACCTGTACCCCTCCATAACCTCCCTGTCTCACAGGAACGTACCAATGCAGAACTCCACACAAATATGCCCTGAACCTGTACCCCTCCATAACCTCCCTGTCTCACTGGAACGTACCAATGCAGAACTCCACACAAATGTGCCCTGAACCTGTACCCGTCCATAACTTCCCTGTCTCACAGGAACGTCCCACTGCAGAACTCCACACAAATATGCCCTGAACGTGTACCCCTCCATAACCTCCCAGTCACACAGGAACGTACCAACGCAGAACTCCAAACAAATATACCCTGAAACTGTACCCCTCCAAAACCTCCCTGTCTCACTGGAACGTACCAATGCAGAACTCCACACAAATATGCCCTGAACCTGTACCCTCCATAACCTCCCTGTCTCACTGGAACGTACCAATGCAGAATTCCACACAAAAATGCCCTGAACCTGTACCCCTCCAAAACCTCCCTGTCTCACTGGAACGTACCAATGCAGAATTCCACACAAATATGCCCTGAACCTGTACACGTCCATAAACTCCCTGTCTCACTGGAACGTCCCACTGCAGAATTCCACACAAATATGCCATGTACCGGTACCCTCCATAACCTCCCAGTCCCACTGGAAAGTACCAATGCAGAACTCCACACAAATATGCCCTGAACCTGTACACATCCATAACCTCCCTGTCTCACTGGAACGTACCAATGCAGAACTACACACAAATTTGCCCTGATCCGGTACCCCTCCGTAACCTCCCTGTCTCACTGGAACGTACCAATGCAGAACTCCACACAAATATGCCCTGAACCTGTACCCCTCCATAACATCTCGGTCTCACTGGAACGTACCAATGCAGAATTCCACACAAATGTGTCCTGAACCTGTACCCGTCCATAACCTCCATTTCTCACTGGAACGTACCAATGCAGAACTCCACACAAATATGCCCTGAACCTGTACCCCTCCATAACCTCCCTGTCTCACAGGAACGTACCAGCGCAGAACTCCACACAAATATGCCCTGAACCTGTACCCTCCGTAACCTCCCTGTCTCACTGGAATGTACCAATGCAGAACTCCACACAAATATCCCCTGAACCTGTACCCCTCCATAACATCTCGGTCTCACTGGAACGTACCAATGCAGAATTCCACACAAATGTGCCCTGAACCTGTACCCGTCCATAACCTCCATTTCTCACTGGAACGTACCAATGCAGAACTCCACACAAATATGCCCTGAACCTGTACCCCTCCATAACCTCCCTGTCTCACTGGAACGTACCAGCGCAGAACTCCACACAAATATGCCCTGAACCTGTACCCTCCGTAACCTCCCTGTCTCACTGGAATGTACCAATGCAGAACTCCACACAAATATCCCCTGAACCTGTACCCTCCATAACCTCCCTGACTCACTGGAACGTACCAATGCAGAATTCCACACAAATATGCCTTGAACCTGTACCCACCGAGAACCTCCTTGTCTCACTGGAATGTACCAATGCAGAACTCCACACAAATTTGCCCTGAACCTGTACCCCTCCATAACCTCCCTGTCTCACAGGAAAGTGCCAATGCAGAACTCCACACAAATTTGCCCTGAACCTGTACCCTCCGTAACCTCCCTGTCTCACTGGAACGTACCAATGCAGAACTCCACACAAATATGCCCTGAACCTGTACCCCTCCATAACCTCCCTGTCTCACTGGAACGTACCATTGCAGAACTACACACAAATTTGCCCTGATCCGGTACCCCTCCATAACCTCCCTGTCTCACTGGAACGTACCAATGCAGAACTCCACACAAATATTCCCTGAACCTGTACCCCTCCATAACCTCCCGGTCTCACTGGAAAGTACCAATGCAGAACTCCACATAAATATGCCCTGAACCTGTACCCCTCCATAATCTCCCTTTCTCACTGGAACGTACCAATGCAGAACTCCACACAAATATGCCCTGAACCTGTACCCTCCATAACTTCCCTGTCTCACTGGAACGTACCAATGCAGAACTCCAAACAAATATGCCCGGAACCTGTACCCCTCCATAATCTCCCAGTCACACTGGAACGTACCAACGCAGTACTCCACACAAATATACCCTGAACCTGTACCCCTCCATAACCTCCCTGTCTCACTGGAACGTACCAATGCAGAACTCCAGACAAATATGCCCTGAAGCTGTACCCTCCATAACCTCCCTGACTCACTGGAACGTACCAATGCAGAATTCCACACAAATATGCCTTGAACCTGTACCCACCCAGAACCTCCTTGTCTCACTGGAATGTACCAATGCAGAACTCCACACAAATTTGCCCTGAACCTATACCCCTCCATAACCTCCCTGTCTCACTGGAAAGTGCCAATGCAGAACTAAACTCAAATTTGCCCTGAACCTGTACCCTCCGTAACCTCCCTGTCTCACTGGAACGTACCAATGCAAAACTCCACACAAATATCCCCTGAACCTGTACCCCTCCATAACCTCCCTGTCTCACAGGAACGTACCAATGCAGAACTCCACACAAATATGCCCTGAACCTGTACCCCTCCATAACCTCCCTTTCTCACTGGAACGTACCAATGCAGAACTCCACACAAATGTGCCCTGAACCTGTACCCGTCCATAACTTCCCTGTCTCACAGGAACGTCCCACTGCAGAACTCCACACAAATATGCCCTGAACGTGTACCCCTCCATAACCTCCCAGTCACACAGGAACGTACCAACGCAGAACTCCAAACAAATATACCCTGAAACTGTACCCCTCCAAAACCTCCCTGTCTCACTGGAACGTACCAATGCAGAACTCCACACAAATATGCCCTGAACCTGTACCCTCCATAACCTCCCTGTCTCACTGGAACGTACCAATGCAGAATTCCACACAAAAATGCCCTGAACCTGTACCCCTCCAAAACCTCCCTGTCTCACTGGAACGTACCAATGCAGAATTCCACACAAATATGCCCTGAACCTGTACACGTCCATAAACTCCCTGTCTCACTGGAACGTCCCACTGCAGAATTCCACACAAATATGCCATGTACCGGTACCCTCCATAACCTCCCAGTCCCACTGGAAAGTACCAATGCAGAACTCCACACAAATATGCCCTGAACCTGTACACATCCATAACCTCCCTGTCTCACTGGAACGTACCAATGCAGAACTACACACAAATTTGCCCTGATCCGGTACCCCTCCGTAACCTCCCTGTCTCACTGGAACGTACCAATGCAGAACTCCACACAAATATGCCCTGAACCTGTACCCCTCCATAACATCTCGGTCTCACTGGAACGTACCAATGCAGAATTCCACACAAATGTGCCCTGAACCTGTACCCGTCCATAACCTCCATTTCTCACTGGAACGTACCAATGCAGAACTCCACACAAATATGCCCTGAACCTGTACCCCTCCATAACCTCCCTGTCTCACAGGAACGTACCAGCGCAGAACTCCACACAAATATGCCCTGAACCTGTACCCTCCGTAACCTCCCTGTCTCACTGGAATGTACCAATGCAGAACTCCACACAAATATCCCCTGAACCTGTACCCTCCATAACCTCCCTGACTCACTGGAACGTACCAATGCAGAATTCCACACAAATATGCCTTGAACCTGTACCCACCCAGAACCTCCTTGTCTCACTGGAATGTACCAATGCAGAACTCCACACTAATTTGCCCTGAACCTGTACCCCTCCATAACCTCCCTTTCTCACTGGAACGTACCAATGCAGAACTCCACACAAATATGCCCTGTACCTGTACCCCTCCATAACCTCCCGGTCTCACTGGAACGTACCAATGCAGAAGTCCACACAAATGTGCCCTGAACCTGTACCCGTCCATAACCTCATGTCTCACTGGAACGTCCCACTGCAGAACTACACACAAATTTGCCCTGAACCTGTACCCCTCCATAACCTCCCTGTCTCACTGGAACGTACCAATGCAGAATTCCACACAAAAATGCCCTGAACCTGTACCCCTCCAAAACCTCCCTGTCTCACTGGAACGTACCAATGCAGAATTCCACACAAATATGCCCTGAACCTGTATACGTCCATAAACTCCCTGTCTCACTGGAACGTCCCACTGCAGAATTCCACACAAATATGCCATGTACCGGTACCCTCCATAACCTCCCAGTCCCACTGGAAAGTACCAATGCAGAACTCCACACAAATATGCCCTGAACCTGTACACATCCATAACCTCCCTGTCTCACTGGAACGTACCAATGCAGAACTACACACAAATTTGCCCTGATCCGGTACCCCTCCGTAACCTCCCTGTCTCACTGGAACGTACCAATGCAGAACTCCACACAAATATGCCCTGAACCTGTACCCCTCCATAACATCTCGGTCTCACTGGAACGTACCAATGCAGAATTCCACACAAATGTGCCCTGAACCTGTACCCGTCCATAACCTCCATTTCTCACTGGAACGTACCAATGCAGAACTCCACACAAATATGCCCTGAACCTGTACCCCTCCATAACCTCCCTGTCTCACAGGAACGTACCAGCGCAGAACTCCACACAAATATGCCCTGAACCTGTACCCTCCGTAACCTCCCTGTCTCACTGGAATGTACCAATGCAGAACTCCACACAAATATCCCCTGAACCTGTACCCTCCATAACCTCCCTGACTCACTGGAACGTACCAATGCAGAATTCCACACAAATATGCCTTGAACCTGTACCCACCCAGAACCTCCTTGTCTCACTGGAATGTACCAATGCAGAACTCCGCACAAATTTGCCCTGAACCTGTACCCCTCCATAACCTCCCTGTCTCACAGGAAAGTGCCAATGCAGAACTCCACACAAATTTGCCCTGAACCTGTACCCTCCGTAACCTCCCTGTCTCACTGGAACGTACCAATGCAGAACTCCACACAAATATGCCCTGAACCTGTACCCCTCCATAACCTCCCTGTCTCACTGGAACGTACCATTGCAGAACTACACACAAATTTGCCCTGATCCGGTACCCCTCCATAACCTCCCTGTCTCACTGGAACGTACCAATGCAGAACTCCACACAAATATTCCCTGAACCTGTACCCCTCCATAACCTCCCGGTCTCACTGGAACGTACCAATGCAGAAGTCCACACAAATGTGCCCTGAACCTGTACCCGTCCATAACCTCATGTCTCACTGGAACGTCCCACTGCAGAACTACACACAAATTTGCCCTGAACCTGTACCCCTCCATAACCTCCCTGTCTCACTGGAACGTACCAATGCAGAATTCCACACAAAAATGCCCTGAACCTGTACCCCTCCAAAACCTCCCTGTCTCACTGGAACGTACCAATGCAGAATTCCACACAAAAATGCCCTGAACCTGTACCCCTCCAAAACCTCCCTGTCTCACTGGAACGTACCAATGCAGAACTACACACAAATTTGCCCTGAACCTGTACCCCTCCATAACCTCCCTGTCTCACTGGAACGTACCAATGCAGAATTCCACACAAAAATGCCCTGAACCTGTACCCCTCCAAAACCTCCCTGTCTCACTGGAACGTACCAATGCAGAATTCCACACAAATATGCCCTGAACCTGTACCCGTCCATAACCTCATGTCTCACTGGAACGTCCCACTGCAGAACTACACACAAATTTGCCCTGAACCTGTACCCCTCCATAACCTCCCTGTCTCACTGGAACGTACCAATGCAGAATTCCACACAAAAATGCCCTGAACCTGTACCCCTCCAAAACCTCCCTGTCTCACTGGAACGTACCAATGCAGAATTCCACACAAATATGCCCTGAACCTGTATACGTCCATAAACTCCCTGTCTCACTGGAACGTCCCACTGCAGAATTCCACACAAATATGCCATGTACCGGTACCCTCCATAACCTCCCAGTCCCACTGGAAAGTACCAATGCAGAACTCCACACAAATATGCCCTGAACCTGTACACATCCATAACCTCCCTGTCTCACTGGAACGTACCAATGCAGAACTACACACAAATTTGCCCTGATCCGGTACCCCTCCGTAACCTCCCTGTCTCACTGGAACGTACCAATGCAGAACTCCACACAAATATGCCCTGAACCTGTACCCCTCCATAACATCTCGGTCTCACTGGAACGTACCAATGCAGAATTCCACACAAATGTGCCCTGAACCTGTACCCGTCCATAACCTCCATTTCTCACTGGAACGTACCAATGCAGAACTCCACACAAATATGCCCTGAACCTGTACCCCTCCATAACCTCCCTGTCTCACAGGAACGTACCAGCGCAGAACTCCACACAAATATGCCCTGAACCTGTACCCTCCGTAACCTCCCTGTCTCACTGGAATGTACCAATGCAGAACTCCACACAAATATCCCCTGAACCTGTACCCTCCATAACCTCCCTGACTCACTGGAACGTACCAATGCAGAATTCCACACAAATATGCCTTGAACCTGTACCCACCCAGAACCTCCTTGTCTCACTGGAATGTACCAATGCAGAACTCCGCACAAATTTGCCCTGAACCTGTACCCCTCCATAACCTCCCTGTCTCACTGGAACGTACCAATGCAGAACTCCACACAAATTTGCCCTGAACCTGTACCCCTCCATAACCTCCCTGTCTCACAGGAAAGTGCCAATGCAGAACTCCACACAAATTTGCCCTGAACCTGTACCCTCCGTAACCTCCCTGTCTCACTGGAACGTACCAATGCAGAACTCCACACAAATATGCCCTGAACCTGTACCCCTCCATAACCTCCCTGTCTCACTGGAACGTACCATTGCAGAACTACACACAAATTTGCCCTGATCCGGTACCCCTCCATAACCTCCCTGTCTCACTGGAACGTACCAATGCAGAACTCCACACAAATATTCCCTGAACCTGTACCCCTCCATAACCTCCCGGTCTCACTGGAAAGTACCAATGCAGAACTCCACACAAATATGCCCTGAACCTGTACCCCTCCATAATCTCCCTTTCTCACTGGAACGTACCAATGCAGAACTCCACACAAATATGCCCTGAACCTGTACCCTCCATAACTTCCCTGTCTCACTGGAACGTACCAATGCAGAACTCCAAACAAATATGCCCGGAACCTGTACCCCTCCATAACCTCCCAGTCACACTGGAACGTACCAACGCAGTACTCCACACAAATATACCCTGAACCTGTACCCCTCCATAACCTCCCTGTCTCACTGGAACGTACCAATGCAGAACTCCAGACAAATATGCCCTGAACCTGTACCCTCCATAACTTCCCTGTCTCACTGGAACGTACCAATGCAGAACTCCAAACAAATATGCCCGGAACCTGTACCCCTCCATAACCTCCCAGTCACACTGGAACGTACCAACGCAGTACTCCACACAAATATGCCCTGAACCTGTACCCTCCATAACCTCCCTGACTCACTGGAACGTACCAATGCAGAATTCCACACAAATATGCCTTGAACCTGTACCCATCCAGAACCTCCTTGTCTCACTGGAATGAACCAATGCAGAACTCCACACAAATTTGCCCTGAACCTGTACCCCTCCATAACCTCCCTGTCTCACTGGAAAGTGCCAATGCAGAACTACACTCAAATTTGCCCTGAACCTGTACCCTCCGTAACCTCCCTGTCTCACTGGTACGTACCAATGCAGAACTCCACACAAATATCCCCTGAACGTGTACCCCTCCATAACCTCCCTGTCTCACAGGAACGTACCAATGCAGAACTCCACACAAATATGCCCTGAACCTGTACCCCTCCATAACCTCCCTGTGTCACTGGAACGTACCAATGCAGAACTCCACACAAATGTGCCCTGAACCTGTACCCGTCCATAACTTCCCTGTCTCACTGGAGCGTCCCACTGCAGAACTCCACACAAATATGCCCTGAACGTGTACCCCTCCATAACCTCCCAGTCACACAGGAACGTACCAACGCAGAACTCCAAACAAATATACCCTGAAACTGTACCCCTCCAAAACCTCCCTGTCTCACTGGAACGTACCAATGCAGAACTCCACACAAATATGCCCTGAACCTGTACCCTCCATAACCTCCCTGTCTCACTGGAACGTACCAATGCAGAATTCCACACAAAAATGCCCTGAACCTGTACTCCTCCAAAACCTCCCTGTCTCACTGGAACGTACCAATGCAGAATTCCACACAAATATGCCCTGAACCTGTAAACGTCCATAAACTCCCTGTCTCACTGGAACGTCCCACTGCAGAATTCCACACAAATATGCCATGTACCGGTACCCTCCATAACCTCCCAGTCCCACTGGAAATTACCAATGCAGAACTCCACACAAATATGCCCTGAACCTGTACACATCCATAACCTCCCTGTCTCAGTGGAACGTACCAATGCCGAACTCCACACAAATGTGCCCTGAACCTGTACCCGTCCATAACTTCCCTGTCTCACTGGAACGTCCCACTGCAGAACTCCACACAAATATGCCCTGAACGTGTACCCCTCCATAACCTCCCAGTCACACAGGAACGTACCAACGCAGAACTCCAAACAAATATACCCTGAAACTGTACCCCTCCAAAACCTCCCTGTCTCACTGGAACGTACCAATGCAGAACTCCACACAAATATGCCCTGAACCTGTACCCTCCATAACCTCCCTGTCTCACTGGAACGTACCAATGCAGAATTCCACACAAAAATGCCCTGAACCTGTACTCCTCCAAAACCTCCCTGTCTCACTGGAACGTACCAATGCAGAATTCCACACAAATATGCCCTGAACCTGTAAACGTCCATAAACTCCCTGTCTCACTGGAACGTCCCACTGCAGAATTCCACACAAATATGCCATGTACCGGTACCCTCCATAACCTCCCAGTCCCACTGGAAATTACCAATGCAGAACTCCACACAAATATGCCCTGAACCTGTACACATCCATAACCTCCCTGTCTCAGTGGAACGTACCAATGCAGAACTCCACACAAATATGCCCTGAACTTGTACCCTCCATAACCTCCCTGTCTCACTGGAACGTACCAATGCAGAACTCCACACTAATTTGCCCTGAACCTGTACCCCTCCATAACCTCCCTTTCTCACTGGAACGTACCAATGCAGAACTCCACACAAATATGCCCTGTACCTGTACCCCTCCATAACCTCCCGGTCTCACTGGAACGTACCAATGCAGAAGTCCACACAAATGTGCCCTGAACCTGTACCCGTCCATAACCTCATGTCTCACTGGAACGTCCCACTGCAGAACTACACACAAATTTGCCCTGAACCTGTACCCCTCCATAACCTCCCTGTCTCACTGGAACGTACCAATGCAAAACTCCACACAAATGTGCCCTGAACCTGTACCCGTCCATAACATCATGTCTCACTGGAACGTCCCACTGCAGAACTCCACACAAATATACCCTGAACCTGTGCCCTCCATAACTTCCCTGTCTCACTGGAACGTACCAACGCAGAACTCCAAACAAATATACCCTGAACCTGTACCCCTCAAAAACCTCCCTGTCTCACTGGAACGTAACAATGCAGAACTCCACACCAATATGCCCTGAACCTGTACCCTCCATAACCTCCCTGTCTCACTGGAACGTACCAATGCAGAATTCCACACAAAAATGCCCTGAACATGTACCCCTCCAAAAACTCCCAGTCTCACTGGAACGTCTCACTGCAGAATTCCACACAAA
Organism: Hemitrygon akajei; assembly: GCF_048418815.1. Lineage (NCBI taxonomy): Eukaryota > Metazoa > Chordata > Chondrichthyes > Myliobatiformes > Dasyatidae > Hemitrygon > Hemitrygon akajei. The sequence continues at coordinate 276,445 of NW_027332000.1, forward strand.
TATGCCATGTACCGGTACCCTCCATAACCTCCCAGTCCCACTGGAAAGTACCAACGCAGAACTGCACACAAATATGCCCTGAACCTGTACACATCCATAACCTCCCTGTCTCACTGGAACGTACCAATGCAGAACTCCACACAAATATGCCCTGAACTTGTACCCTCTATAACCTCATGTCTCACTGTAACGTCCCACTGCAGAATTCCAAACAAATATGCCCTGAACCAGTACCCCTCCATAACCTCCCAGTCACACTGGAACGTACCAACGCAGAACTCCACACAAATATACCCTGAACCTGTACCCCTCCATAACCTCCCTGTCTCACTGGAACGTACCAATGCAGAACTCCACTCAAATTTGCCCTGAACCTGTACCCGTCCATAACTTCCCTGTCTCACTGGAACGTCCCACTGCAGAACTCCACACAAATATGCCCTGAACGTGTACCCCTCCATAACCTCCCAGTCACACAGGAACGTACCAACGCAGAACTCCAAACAAATATACCCTGAAACTGTACCCCTCCAAAACCTCCCTGTCTCACTGGAACGTACCAATGCAGAACTCCACACAAATATGCCCTGAACCTGTACCCTCCATAACCTCCCTGTCTCACTGGAACGTACCAATGCAGAATTCCACACAAAAATGCCCTGAACCTGTACCCCTCCAAAACCTCCCTGTCTCACTGGAACGTACCAATGCAGAATTCCACACAAATATGCCCTGAACCTGTACACGTCCATAAACTCCCTGTCTCACTGGAACGTCCCACTGCAGAATTCCACACAAATATGCCATGTACCGGTACCCTCCATAACCTCCCAGTCCCACTGGAAAGTACCAATGCAGAACTCCACACAAATATGCCCTGAACCTGTACACATCCATAACCTCCCTGTCTCACTGGAACGTACCAATGCAGAACTACACACAAATTTGCCCTGATCCGGTACCCCTCCGTAACCTCCCTGTCTCACTGGAACGTACCAATGCAGAACTCCACACAAATATGCCCTGAACCTGAACCCCTCCATAACATCTCGGTCTCACTGGAACGTACCAATGCAGAATTCCACACAAATGTGCCCTGAACCTGTACCCGTCCATAACCTCCATTTCTCACTGGAACGTACCAATGCAGAACTCCACACAAATATGCCCTGAACCTGTACCCCTCCATAACCTCCCTGTCTCACAGGAACGTACCAGCGCAGAACTCCACACAAATATGCCCTGAACCTGTACCCTCCGTAACCTCCCTGTCTCACTGGAATGTACCAATGCAGAACTCCACACAAATATCCCCTGAACCTGTACCCTCCATAACCTCCCTGACTCACTGGAACGTACCAATGCAGAATTCCACACAAATATGCCTTGAACCTGTACCCACCCAGAACCTCCTTGTCTCACTGGAATGTACCAATGCAGAACTCCACACAAATTTGCCCTGAACCTGTACCCCTCCATAACCTCCCTGTCTCACAGGAAAGTGCCAATGCAGAACTCCACACAAATTTGCCCTGAACCTGTACACTCCGTAACCTCCCTGTCTCACTGGAACGTACCAATGCAGAACTCCACACAAATATGCCCTGAACCTGTACCCCTCCATAACCTCCCTGTCTCACTGGAACGTACCATTGCAGAACTACACACAAATTTGCCCTGATCCGGTACCCCTCCATAACCTCCCTGTCTCACTGGAACGTACCAATGCAGAACTCCACACAAATATTCCCTGAACCTGTACCCCTCCATAACCTCCCGGTCTCACTGGAAAGTACCAATGCAGAACTCCACATAAATATGCCCTGAACCTGTACCCCTCCATAAACTCCCTTTCTCACTGGAACGTACCAATGCAGAACTCCACACAAATATGCCCTGAACCTGTACCCTCCATAACTTCCCTGTCTCACTGGAACGTACCAATGCAGAACTCCAAACAAATATGCCCGGAACCTGTACCCCTCCATAATCTCCCAGTCACACTGGAACGTACCAACGCAGTACTCCACACAAATATACCCTGAACCTGTACCCCTCCATAACCTCCCTGTCTCACTGGAACGTACCAATGCAGAACTCCAGACAAATATGCCCTGAAGCTGTACCCTCCATAACCTCCCTGACTCACTGGAACGTACCAATGCAGAATTCCACACAAATATGCCCTGAACCTGAACCCCTCCATAACATCTCGGTCTCACTGGAACGTACCAATGCAGAATTCCACACAAATGTGCCCTGAACCTGTACCCGTCCATAACCTCCATTTCTCACTGGAACGTACCAATGCAGAACTCCACACAAATATGCCCTGAACCTGTACCCCTCCATAACCTCCCTGTCTCACAGGAACGTACCAGCGCAGAACTCCACACAAATATGCCCTGAACCTGTACCCTCCGTAACCTCCCTGTCTCACTGGAATGTACCAATGCAGAACTCCACACAAATATCCCCTGAACCTGTACCCTCCATAACCTCCCTGACTCACTGGAACGTACCAATGCAGAATTCCACACAAATATGCCTTGAACCTGTACCCACCCAGAACCTCCTTGTCTCACTGGAATGTACCAATGCAGAACTCCACACAAATTTGCCCTGAACCTGTACCCCTCCATAACCTCCCTGTCTCACAGGAAAGTGCCAATGCAGAACTCCACACAAATTTGCCCTGAACCTGTACACTCCGTAACCTCCCTGTCTCACTGGAACGTACCAATGCAGAACTCCACACAAATATGCCCTGAACCTGTACCCCTCCATAACCTCCCTGTCTCACTGGAACGTACCATTGCAGAACTACACACAAATTTGCCCTGATCCGGTACCCCTCCATAACCTCCCTGTCTCACTGGAACGTACCAATGCAGAACTCCACACAAATATTCCCTGAACCTGTACCCCTCCATAACCTCCCGGTCTCACTGGAAAGTACCAATGCAGAACTCCACATAAATATGCCCTGAACCTGTACCCCTCCATAATCTCCCTTTCTCACTGGAACGTACCAATGCAGAACTCCACACAAATATGCCCTGAACCTGTACCCTCCATAACTTCCCTGTCTCACTGGAACGTACCAATGCAGAACTCCAAACAAATATGCCCGGAACCTGTACCCCTCCATAATCTCCCAGTCACACTGGAACGTACCAACGCAGTACTCCACACAAATATACCCTGAACCTGTACCCCTCCATAACCTCCCTGTCTCACTGGAACGTACCAATGCAGAACTCCAGACAAATATGCCCTGAAGCTGTACCCTCCATAACCTCCCTGACTCACTGGAACGTACCAATGCAGAATTCCACACAAATATGCCTTGAACCTGTACCCACCCAGAACCTCCTTGTCTCACTGGAATGTACCAATGCAGAACTCCACACAAATTTGCCCTGAACCTATACCCCTCCGTAACCTCCCTGTCTCACTGGAACGTACCAATGCAAAACTCCACACAAATATCCCCTGAACCTGTACCCCTCCATAACCTCCCTGTCTCACAGGAACGTACCAATGCAGAACTCCACACAAATATGCCCTGAACCTGTACCCCTCCATAACCTCCCTGTCTCACTGGAACGTACCAATGCAGAACTCCACACAAATGTGCCCTGAACCTGTACCCGTCCATAACTTCCCTGTCTCACAGGAACGTCCCACTGCAGAACTCCACACAAATATGCCCTGAACGTGTACCCCTCCATAACCTCCCAGTCACACAGGAACGTACCAACGCAGAACTCCAAACAAATATACCCTGAAACTGTACCCCTCCAAAACCTCCCTGTCTCACTGGAACGTACCAATGCAGAACTCCACACAAATATGCCCTGAACCTGTACCCTCCATAACCTCCCTGTCTCACTGGAACGTACCAATGCAGAATTCCACACAAAATGCCCTGAACCTGTACCCCTCCAAAACCTCCCTGTCTCACTGGAACGTTCCAATGCAGAATTCCACACAAATATGCCCTGAACCTGTACACGTCCATAAACTCCCTGTCTCACTGGAACGTCCCACTGCAGAATTCCACACAAATATGCCATGTACCGGTACCCTCCATAACCTCCCAGTCCCACTGGAAAGTACCAATGCAGAACTCCACACAAATATGCCCTGAACCTGTACACATCCATAACCTCCCTGTCTCACTGGAACGTACCAATGCAGAACTACACACAAATTTGCCCTGATCCGGTACCCCTCCGTAACCTCCCTGTCTCACTGGAACGTACCAATGCAGAACTCCACACAAATATGCCCTGAACCTGTACCCCTCCATAACATCTCGGTCTCACTGGAACGTACCAATGCAGAATTCCACACAAATGTGCCCTGAACCTGTACCCGTCCATAACCTCCATTTCTCACTGGAACGTACCAATGCAGAACTCCACACAAATATGCCCTGAACCTGTACCCCTCCATAACCTCCCTGTCTCACAGGAACGTACCAGCGCAGAACTCCACACAAATATGCCCTGAACCTGTACCCTCCGTAACCTCCCTGTCTCACTGGAATGTACCAATGCAGAACTCCACACAAATATCCCCTGAACCTGTACCCTCCATAACCTCCCTGACTCACTGGAACGTACCAATGCAGAATTCCACACAAATATGCCTTGAACCTGTACACACCCAGAACCTCCTTGTCTCACTGGAATGTACCAATGCAGAACTCCACACAAATTTGCCCTGAACCTGTACCCCTCCATAACCTCCCTGTCTCACAGGAAAGTGCCAATGCAGAACTCCACACAAATTTGCCCTGAACCTGTACCCTCCGTAACCTCCCTGTCTCACTGGAACGTACCAATGCAGAACTCCACACAAATATGCCCTGAACCTGTACCCCTCCATAACCTCCCTGTCTCACTGGAACGTACCATTGCAGAACTACACACAAATTTGCCCTGATCCGGTACCCCTCCATAACCTCCCTGTCTCACTGGAACGTACCAATGCAGAACTCCACACAAATATTCCCTGAACCTGTACCCCTCCATAACCTCCCGGTCTCACTGGAAAGTACCAATGCAGAACTCCACACAAATATGCCCTGAACCTGTACCCCTCCATAATCTCCCTTTCTCACTGGAACGTACCAATGCAGAACTCCACACAAATATGCCCTGAACCTGTACCCTCCATAACTTCCCTGTCTCACTGGAACGTACCAATGCAGAACTCCAAACAAATATGCCCGGAACCTGTACCCCTCCATAACCTCCCAGTCACACTGGAACGTACCAACGCAGTACTCCACACAAATATACCCTGAACCTGTACCCCTCCATAACCTCCCTGTCTCACTGGAACGTACCAATGCAGAACTCCACACAAATGTGCCCTGAACCTGTACCCGTCCATAACTTCCCTGTCTCACAGGAACGTCCCACTGCAGAACTCCACACAAATATGCCCTGAACGTGTACCCCTCCATAACCTCCCAGTCACACAGGAACGTACCAACGCAGAACTCCAAACAAATATACCCTGAAACTGTACCCCTCCAAAACCTCCCTGTCTCACTGGAACGTACCAATGCAGAACTCCACACAAATATGCCCTGAACCTGTACCCTCCATAACCTCCCTGTCTCACTGGAACGTACCAATGCAGAATTCCACACAAAAATGCCCTGAACCTGTACCCCTCCAAAACCTCCCTGTCTCACTGGAACGTACCAATGCAGAATTCCACACAAATATGCCCTGAACCTGTACACGTCCATAAACTCCCTGTCTCACTGGAACGTCCCACTGCAGAATTCCACACAAATATGCCATGTACCGGTACCCTCCATAACCTCCCAGTCCCACTGGAAAGTACCAATGCAGAACTCCACACAAATTTGCCCTGATCCGGTACCCCTCCGTAACCTCCCTGTCTCACTGGAACGTACCAATGCAGAACTCCACACAAATATGCCCTGAACCTGTACCCCTCCATAACATCTCGGTCTCACTGGAACGTACCAATGCAGAATTCCACACAAATGTGCCCTGAACCTGTACCCGTCCATAACCTCCATTTCTCACTGGAACGTACCAATGCAGAACTCCACACAAATATGCCCTGAACCTGTACCCCTCCATAACCTCCCTGTCTCACAGGAACGTACCTGCGCAGAACTCCACACAAATATGCCCTGAACCTGTACCCTCCGTAACCTCCCTGTCTCACTGGAACGTACCAATGCAGAACTCCAGACAAATATGCCCTGAAGCTGTACCCTCCATAACCTCCCTGACTCACTGGAACGTACCAATGCAGAATTCCACACAAATATGCCTTGAACCTGTACCCACCCAGAACCTCCTTGTCTCACTGGAATGTACCAATGCAGAACTCCACACAAATTTGCCCTGAACCTATACCCCTCCGTAACCTCCCTGTCTCACTGGAACGTACCAATGCAAAACTCCACACAAATATCCCCTGAACCTGTACCCCTCCATAACCTCCCTGTCTCACAGGAACGTACCAATGCAGAACTCCACACAAATATGCCCTGAACCTGTACCCCTCCATAACCTCCCTGTCTCACTGGAACGTACCAATGCAGAACTCCACACAAATGTGCCCTGAACCTGTACCCGTCCATAACTTCCCTGTCTCACAGGAACGTCCCACTGCAGAACTCCACACAAATATGCCCTGAACGTGTACCCCTCCATAACCTCCCAGTCACACAGGAACGTACCAACGCAGAACTCCAAACAAATATACCCTGAAACTGTACCCCTCCAAAACCTCCCTGTCTCACTGGAACGTACCAATGCAGAACTCCACACAAATATGCCCTGAACCTGTACCCTCCATAACCTCCCTGTCTCACTGGAACGTACCAATGCAGAATTCCACACAAAATGCCCTGAACCTGTACCCCTCCAAAACCTCCCTGTCTCACTGGAACGTTCCAATGCAGAATTCCACACAAATATGCCCTGAACCTGTACACGTCCATAAACTCCCTGTCTCACTGGAACGTCCCACTGCAGAATTCCACACAAATATGCCATGTACCGGTACCCTCCATAACCTCCCAGTCCCACTGGAAAGTACCAATGCAGAACTCCACACAAATATGCCCTGAACCTGTACACATCCATAACCTCCCTGTCTCACTGGAACGTACCAATGCAGAACTACACACAAATTTGCCCTGATCCGGTACCCCTCCGTAACCTCCCTGTCTCACTGGAACGTACCAATGCAGAACTCCACACAAATATGCCCTGAACCTGTACCCCTCCATAACATCTCGGTCTCACTGGAACGTACCAATGCAGAATTCCACACAAATGTGCCCTGAACCTGTACCCGTCCATAACCTCCATTTCTCACTGGAACGTACCAATGCAGAACTCCACACAAATATGCCCTGAACCTGTACCCCTCCATAACCTCCCTGTCTCACAGGAACGTACCAGCGCAGAACTCCACACAAATATGCCCTGAACCTGTACCCTCCGTAACCTCCCTGTCTCACTGGAATGTACCAATGCAGAACTCCACACAAATATCCCCTGAACCTGTACCCTCCATAACCTCCCTGACTCACTGGAACGTACCAATGCAGAATTCCACACAAATATGCCTTGAACCTGTACACACCCAGAACCTCCTTGTCTCACTGGAATGTACCAATGCAGAACTCCACACAAATTTGCCCTGAACCTGTACCCCTCCATAACCTCCCTGTCTCACAGGAAAGTGCCAATGCAGAACTCCACACAAATTTGCCCTGAACCTGTACCCTCCGTAACCTCCCTGTCTCACTGGAACGTACCAATGCAGAACTCCACACAAATATGCCCTGAACCTGTACCCCTCCATAACCTCCCTGTCTCACTGGAACGTACCATTGCAGAACTACACACAAATTTGCCCTGATCCGGTACCCCTCCATAACCTCCCTGTCTCACTGGAACGTACCAATGCAGAACTCCACACAAATATTCCCTGAACCTGTACCCCTCCATAACCTCCCGGTCTCACTGGAAAGTACCAATGCAGAACACCACACAAATATGCCCTGAACCTGTACCCCTCCATAATCTCCCTTTCTCACTGGAACGTACCAATGCAGAACTCCACACAAATATGCCCTGAACCTGTACCCTCCATAACTTCCCTGTCTCACTGGAACGTACCAATGCAGAACTCCAAACAAATATGCCCGGAACCTGTACCCCTCCATAACCTCCCAGTCACACTGGAACGTACCAACGCAGTACTCCACACAAATATACCCTGAACCTGTACCCCTCCATAACCTCCCTGTCTCACTGGAACGTACCAATGCAGAACTCCACACAAATGTGCCCTGAACCTGTACCCGTCCATAACTTCCCTGTCTCACAGGAACGTCCCACTGCAGAACTCCACACAAATATGCCCTGAACGTGTACCCCTCCATAACCTCCCAGTCACACAGGAACGTACCAACGCAGAACTCCAAACAAATATACCCTGAAACTGTACCCCTCCAAAACCTCCCTGTCTCACTGGAACGTACCAATGCAGAACTCCACACAAATATGCCCTGAACCTGTACCCTCCATAACCTCCCTGTCTCACTGGAACGTACCAATGCAGAATTCCACACAAAAATGCCCTGAACCTGTACCCCTCCAAAACCTCCCTGTCTCACTGGAACGTACCAATGCAGAATTCCACACAAATATGCCCTGAACCTGTACACGTCCATAAACTCCCTGTCTCACTGGAACGTCCCACTGCAGAATTCCACACAAATATGCCATGTACCGGTACCCTCCATAACCTCCCAGTCCCACTGGAAAGTACCAATGCAGAACTCCACACAAATTTGCCCTGATCCGGTACCCCTCCGTAACCTCCCTGTCTCACTGGAACGTACCAATGCAGAACTCCACACAAATATGCCCTGAACCTGTACCCCTCCATAACATCTCGGTCTCACTGGAACGTACCAATGCAGAATTCCACACAAATGTGCCCTGAACCTGTACCCGTCCATAACCTCCATTTCTCACTGGAACGTACCAATGCAGAACTCCACACAAATATGCCCTGAACCTGTACCCCTCCATAACCTCCCTGTCTCACAGGAACGTACCAGCGCAGAACTCCACACAAATATGCCCTGAACCTGTACCCTCCGTAACCTCCCTGTCTCACTGGAACGTACCAATGCAGAACTCCAGACAAATATGCCCTGAAGCTGTACCCTCCATAACCTCCCTGACTCACTGGAACGTACCAATGCAGAATTCCACACAAATATGCCTTGAACCTGTACCCACCCAGAACCTCCTTGTCTCACTGGAATGTACCAATGCAGAACTCCACACAAATTTGCCCTGAACCTATACCCCTCCGTAACCTCCCTGTCTCACTGGAACGTACCAATGCAAAACTCCACACAAATATCCCCTGAACCTGTACCCCTCCATAACCTCCCTGTCTCACAGGAACGTACCAATGCAGAACTCCACACAAATATGCCCTGAACCTGTACCCCTCCATAACCTCCCTGTCTCACTGGAACGTACCAATGCAGAACTCCACACAAATGTGCCCTGAACCTGTACCCGTCCATAACTTCCCTGTCTCACAGGAACGTCCCACTGCAGAACTCCACACAAATATGCCCTGAACGTGTACCCCTCCATAACCTCCCAGTCACACAGGAACGTACCAACGCAGAACTCCAAACAAATATACCCTGAAACTGTACCCCTCCAAAACCTCCCTGTCTCACTGGAACGTACCAATGCAGAACTCCACACAAATATGCCCTGAACCTGTACCCTCCATAACCTCCCTGTCTCACTGGAACGTACCAATGCAGAATTCCACACAAAATGCCCTGAACCTGTACCCCTCCAAAACCTCCCTGTCTCACTGGAACGTTCCAATGCAGAATTCCACACAAATATGCCCTGAACCTGTACACGTCCATAAACTCCCTGTCTCACTGGAACGTCCCACTGCAGAATTCCACACAAATATGCCATGTACCGGTACCCTCCATAACCTCCCAGTCCCACTGGAAAGTACCAATGCAGAACTCCACACAAATATGCCCTGAACCTGTACACATCCATAACCTCCCTGTCTCACTGGAACGTACCAATGCAGAACTACACACAAATTTGCCCTGATCCGGTACCCCTCCGTAACCTCCCTGTCTCACTGGAACGTACCAATGCAGAACTCCACACAAATATGCCCTGAACCTGTACCCCTCCATAACATCTCGGTCTCACTGGAACGTACCAATGCAGAATTCCACACAAATGTGCCCTGAACCTGTACCCGTCCATAACCTCCATTTCTCACTGGAACGTACCAATGCAGAACTCCACACAAATATGCCCTGAACCTGTACCCCTCCATAACCTCCCTGTCTCACAGGAACGTACCAGCGCAGAACTCCACACAAATATGCCCTGAACCTGTACCCTCCGTAACCTCCCTGTCTCACTGGAATGTACCAATGCAGAACTCCACACAAATATCCCCTGAACCTGTACCCTCCATAACCTCCCTGACTCACTGGAACGTACCAATGCAGAATTCCACACAAATATGCCTTGAACCTGTACACACCCAGAACCTCCTTGTCTCACTGGAATGTACCAATGCAGAACTCCACACAAATTTGCCCTGAACCTGTACCCCTCCATAACCTCCCTGTCTCACAGGAAAGTGCCAATGCAGAACTCCACACAAATTTGCCCTGAACCTGTACCCTCCGTAACCTCCCTGTCTCACTGGAACGTACCAATGCAGAACTCCACACAAATATGCCCTGAACCTGTACCCCTCCATAACCTCCCTGTCTCACTGGAACGTACCATTGCAGAACTACACACAAATTTGCCCTGATCCGGTACCCCTCCATAACCTCCCTGTCTCACTGGAACGTACCAATGCAGAACTCCACACAAATATTCCCTGAACCTGTACCCCTCCATAACCTCCCGGTCTCACTGGAAAGTACCAATGCAGAACTCCACACAAATATGCCCTGAACCTGTACCCCTCCATAATCTCCCTTTCTCACTGGAACGTACCAATGCAGAACTCCACACAAATATGCCCTGAACCTGTACCCTCCATAACTTCCCTGTCTCACTGGAACGTACCAATGCAGAACTCCAAACAAATATGCCCGGAACCTGTACCCCTCCATAACCTCCCAGTCACACTGGAACGTACCAACGCAGTACTCCACACAAATATACCCTGAACCTGTACCCCTCCATAACCTCCCTGTCTCACTGGAACGTACCAATGCAGAACTCCACACAAATGTGCCCTGAACCTGTACCCGTCCATAACTTCCCTGTCTCACAGGAACGTCCCACTGCAGAACTCCACACAAATATGCCCTGAACGTGTACCCCTCCATAACCTCCCAGTCACACAGGAACGTACCAACGCAGAACTCCAAACAAATATACCCTGAAACTGTACCCCTCCAAAACCTCCCTGTCTCACTGGAACGTACCAATGCAGAACTCCACACAAATATGCCCTGAACCTGTACCCTCCATAACCTCCCTGTCTCACTGGAACGTACCAATGCAGAATTCCACACAAAAATGCCCTGAACCTGTACCCCTCCAAAACCTCCCTGTCTCACTGGAACGTACCAATGCAGAATTCCACACAAATATGCCCTGAACCTGTACACGTCCATAAACTCCCTGTCTCACTGGAACGTCCCACTGCAGAATTCCACACAAATATGCCATGTACCGGTACCCTCCATAACCTCCCAGTCCCACTGGAAAGTACCAATGCAGAACTCCACACAAATTTGCCCTGATCCGGTACCCCTCCGTAACCTCCCTGTCTCACTGGAACGTACCAATGCAGAACTCCACACAAATATGCCCTGAACCTGTACCCCTCCATAACATCTCGGTCTCACTGGAACGTACCAATGCAGAATTCCACACAAATGTGCCCTGAACCTGTACCCGTCCATAACCTCCATTTCTCACTGGAACGTACCAATGCAGAACTCCACACAAATATGCCCTGAACCTGTACCCCTCCATAACCTCCCTGTCTCACAGGAACGTACCAGCGCAGAACTCCACACAAATATGCCCTGAACCTGTACCCTCCGTAACCTCCCTGTCTCACTGGAATGTACCAATGCAGAACTCCACACAAATATCCCCTGAACCTGTACCCTCCATAACCTCCCTGACTCACTGGAACGTACCAATGCAGAATTCCACACAAATATGCCTTGAACCTGTACACACCCAGAACCTCCTTGTCTCACTGGAATGTACCAATGCAGAACTCCACACAAATTTGCCCTGAACCTGTACCCCTCCATAACCTCCCTGTCTCACAGGAAAGTGCCAATGCAGAACTCCACACAAATTTGCCCTGAACCTGTACCCTCCGTAACCTCCCTGTCTCACTGGAACGTACCAATGCAGAACTCCACACAAATATGCCCTGAACCTGTACCCCTCCATAACCTCCCTGTCTCACTGGAACGTACCATTGCAGAACTACACACAAATTTGCCCTGATCCGGTACCCCTCCATAACCTCCCTGTCTCACTGGAACGTACCAATGCAGAACTCCACACAAATATTCCCTGAACCTGTACCCCTCCATAACCTCCCGGTCTCACTGGAAAGTACCAATGCAGAACTCCACACAAATATGCCCTGAACCTGTACCCCTCCATAATCTCCCTTTCTCACTGGAACGTACCAATGCAGAACTCCACACAAATATGCCCTGAACCTGTACCCTCCATAACTTCCCTGTCTCACTGGAACGTACCAATGCAGAACTCCAAACAAATATGCCCGGAACCTGTACCCCTCCATAACCTCCCAGTCACACTGGAACGTACCAACGCAGTACTCCACACAAATATACCCTGAACCTGTACCCCTCCATAACCTCCCTGTCTCACTGGAACGTACCAATGCAGAACTCCAGACAAATATGCCCTGAACCTGTACCCTCCATAACTTCCCTGTCTCACTGGAACGTACCAATGCAGAACTCCAAACAAATATGCCCGGAACCTGTACCCCTCCATAACCTCCCAGTCACACTGGAACGTACCAATGCAGAATTCCACACAAATATGCCTTGAACCTGTACCCATCCAGAACCTCCTTGTCTCACTGGAATGAACCAATGCAGAACTCCACACAAATTTGCCCTGAACCTGTACCCCTCCATAACCTCCCTGTCTCACAGGAACGTACCAATGCAGAACTCCACACAAATATGCCCTGAACCTGTACCCCTCCATAACCTCCCTGTGTCACTGGAACGTACCAATGCCGAACTCCACACAAATGTGCCCTGAACCTGTACCCGTCCATAACTTCCCTGTCTCACTGGAACGTCCCACTGCAGAACTCCACACAAATATGCCCTGAACGTGTACCCCTCCATAACCTCCCAGTCACACAGGAACGTACCAACGCAGAACTCCAAACAAATATACCCTGAAACTGTACCCCTCCAAAACCTCCCTGTCTCACTGGAACGTACCAATGCAGAACTCCACACAAATATGCCCTGAACCTGTACCCTCCATAACCTCCCTGTCTCACTGGAACGTACCAATGCAGAATTCCACACAAAAATGCCCTGAACCTGTACTCCTCCAAAACCTCCCTGTCTCACTGGAACGTACCAATGCAGAATTCCACACAAATATGCCCTGAACCTGTAAACGTCCATAAACTCCCTGTCTCACTGGAACGTCCCACTGCAGAATTCCACACAAATATGCCATGTACCGGTACCCTCCATAACCTCCCAGTCCCACTGGAAATTACCAATGCAGAACTCCACACAAATATGCCCTGAACCTGTACACATCCATAACCTCCCTGTCTCAGTGGAACGTACCAATGCAGAACTCCACACAAATATGCCCTGAACTTGTACCCTCCATAACCTCCCTGTCTCACTGGAACGTACCAATGCAGAACTCCACACTAATTTGCCCTGAACCTGTACCCCTCCATAACCTCCCTTTCTCACTGGAACGTACCAATGCAGAACTCCACACAAATATGCCCTGTACCTGTACCCCTCCATAACCTCCCGGTCTCACTGGAACGTACCAATGCAGAAGTCCACACAAATGTGCCCTGAACCTGTACCCGTCCATAACCTCATGTCTCACTGGAACGTCCCACTGCAGAACTACACACAAATTTGCCCTGAACCTGTACCCCTCCATAACCTCCCTGTCTCACTGGAACGTACCAATGCAAAACTCCACACAAATGTGCCCTGAACCTGTACCCGTCCATAACCTCATGTCTCACTGGAACGTCCCACTGCAGAACTCCACACAAATATACCCTGAACCTGTACCCTCCATAACTTCCCTGTCTCACTGGAACGTACCAATGCAGAACTCCAAACAAATATGCCCTGAACCTGTACCCCTCCATAACCTCCCAGTCACACTGAAACGTACCAACGCAGAACTCCAAACAAATATACCCTGAACCTGTACCCCTCCAAAACCTCCCTGTCTCACTGGAACGTACCAATGCAGAACTCCACACCAATATGCCCTGAACCTGTACCCTCCATAACCTCCCTGTCTCACTGGAACGTACCAATGCAGAATTCCACACAAAAATGCCCTGAACATGTACCCCTCCAAAAACTCCCAGTCTCACTGGAACGTCTCACTGCAGAATTCCACACAAATATGCCATGTACCGGTACCCTCCATAACCTCCCAGTCCCACTGGAAAGTACCAACGCAGAACTGCACACAATTATGCCCTGAACCTGTACACATCCATAACCTCCCTGTCTCACTGGAACGTACCAATGCAGAACTCCACACAAATATGCCCTGAACTTGTACCCTCTATAACCTCCCTGTCTCACTGGAACGTACCAATGCAGAACTCCACACAAATATGCCCTGAACCTGTACACGTCCATAAACTCCCTGTCTCACTGGAACGTCTCACTGCAGAATTCCACACAAATATGCCATGTACCGGTACCCTCCATAACCTCCCAGTCCCACTGGAAAGTACCAATGCAGAACTGCACACAAATATGCGCTGAACCTGTACACATCCATAACCACCCTGACTCACTGGAACGTACCAATGCAGAACTCCACACAAATATGCCCTGAACTTGTACCCTCCATAACCTCCCTGTCTCACTGGAACGTCCCACTGCAGAACAACACACAAATTTGCCCTGAACCTGTACCCCTCCATAACCTCCCTGTCTCAGTGGAACGTACCAATGCAGACCTCCACACAAATATGCCCTGAACCTGTACCCACCCAGAACCTCCTTGTCTCACTGGAATGTACCAATGCAGAACTCCACACAAATTTGCCCTGAACCTGTACACCTCCATAAACTCCCTGTCTCACTGGAAATTGCCAATGCAGAACTACACTCAAATTTGCCCTGAACCTGTACCCTCCGTAACCTCCCTGTCTCACTGCAACGTACCAATGCAGAACTCCACACAAATATGCCCTGAACCTGTACCCCTCCATAACCTCCCCGTCTGACAGGAACGTACCAATGCAGAACTCCACACAAATATGCCCTGAACCTGTACCCCTCCATAACCTCCCTGTCTCACTGGAACGTACCAATTCAGAACTCCACACAAATTTGCCCTGAACCTGTACCCCTCCATAACCTCCCTGTCTCACTGGAACGTACCTTTGCAGAACTCCACACAAATATGCCCTGAACCTGTACCCCTCCGTAACCTCCCGGTCTCACTGGAACGTACCATTGCAGAAGTCCACACAAATGTGCCCTGAACCTGTACCCGTCCATAACCTCATGTCTCACTGGAACGTCCCACTGCAGAACAACACAAATTTGCCCTAAACCTGTACCCCTCCATAACCTCCCTGTCTCACTGGAACGTACCAATGCAGAGCTCCACACAAATATGCCCTGACCCTGTACCCCTCCATAACCACCCTGTCTCACTGGAATGTACCAATGCAGAACTCCACACAAATGTGCCCTGAACCTGTACCCGTCCATAAACTCATGTCTCACTGGAACGTACCATTGCAGAGCTCCACACATATATGCCCTGAACCTGTACCCCTCCATAACCTCCCTGTCTCACTGGAATGTACCATTGCAGAACTCCACACAAATATGCCCTGAACCTGTACCCTCCATAACTTCCCTGTCTCACTGGAACGTACCAATGCAGAACTCCAAACAAATATGCCCTGAACCTGTACCCCTCCATAACCTCCCAGTCGCACTGGAACGTACCAACGCAGAACTCCACACAAATATACCCTGAACCTGTACCCCTCCATAACCTCCCTGTCTCACTGGAACGTACCAATGCAGAGCTCCACACAAATATGCCCTGAACCTGTACCCCTCCATAACCTCCCTGTCACACTGGAAAGTACCACTGCAGAACTCCACACAAATATGCCCTGAACCTGTACCCATCCATAACCTCCCGGTCTCACTGGAACGTACCAATGCAGAAGTCCACACAAATGTGCCCTGAACCTGAACCCGTCCATAACCTCATGTCTCACTGTAACGTCCCACTGCAGAACTCCAAACAAATATGCCCTGAACCAGTACCCCTCCATCACCTCCCAGTCACACTGGAACGTACCAACGCAGAACTCCACACAAATATACCCTGAACCTGTACCCCTCCGTAACCTCCCGGTCTCACTGGAACGTACCATTGCAGAAGTCCACACAAATGTGCCCTGAACCTGTACCCGTCCATAACCTCATGTCTCACTGGAACGTCCCACTGCAGAACAACACAAATTTGCCCTAAACCTGTACCCCTCCATAACCTCCCTGTCTCACTGGAACGTACCAATGCAGAGCTCCACACAAATATGCCCTGACCCTGTACCCCTCCATAACCTCCCTGTCTCACTGGAATGTACCAATGCAGAACTCCACACAAATGTGCCCTGAACCTGTACCCGTCCATAAACTCATGTCTCACTGGAACGTACCATTGCAGAGCTCCACACAAATATGCCCTGAACCTGTACCCCTCCATAACCTCCCTGTCTCACTGGAATGTACCATTGCAGAACTCCACACAAATATGCCCTGAACCTGTACCCTCCATAACTTCCCTGTCTCACTGGAACGTACCAATGCAGAACTCCAAACAAATATGCCCTGAACCTGTACCCCTCCATAACCTCCCAGTCGCACTGGAACGTACCAACGCAGAACTCCACACAAATATACCCTGAACCTGTACCCCTCCATAACCTCCCTGTCTCACTGGAACGTACCAATGCAGAGCTCCACACAAATATGCCCTGAACCTGTACCCCTCCATAACCTCCCTGTCACACTGGAAAGTACCACTGCAGAACTCCACACAAATATGCCCTGAACCTGTACCCATCCATAACCTCCCGGTCTCACTGGAACGTACCAATGCAGAAGTCCACACAAATGTGCCCTGAACCTGAACCCGTCCATAACCTCATGTCTCACTGTAACGTCCCACTGCAGAACTCCAAACAAATATGCCCTGAACCAGTACCCCTCCATAACCTCGAAGTCACACTGGAACGTACCAACGCAGAACTTCACACAAATATACCCTGAACCTGTACCCCTCCATAACCTCCCTGTCTCACTGGAACGTACCAATGCAGAACTCCACTCAAATTTGCCCTGAACCTGTACCCGTCCATAACTTCCCTGTCTCACTGGAACGTCCCACTGCAGAACTCCACACAAATATGCCCTGAACGTGTACCCCTCCATAACCTCCCAGTCACACAGGAACGTACCAACGCAGAACTCCAAACAAATATACCCTGAAACTGTACCCCTCCAAAACCTCCCTGTCTCACTGGAACGTACCAATGCAGAACTCCACACAAATATGCCCTGAACCTGTACCCTCCATAACCTCCCTGTCTCACTGGAACGTACCAATGCAGAATTCCACACAAAAATGCCCTGAACCTGTACCCCTCCAAAACCTCCCTGTCTCACTGGAACGTACCAATGCAGAATTCCACACAAATATGCCCTGAACCTGAACACGTCCATAAACTCCCTGTCTCACTGGAACGAGCCACTGCAGAATTCCACACAAATATGCCATGTACCGGTACCCTCCATAACCTCCCAGTCCCACTGGAAAGTACCAATGCAGAACTCCACACAAATATGCCCTGAACCTGTACACATCCATAACCTCCCTGTCTCACTGGAACGTACCAATGCAGAACTACACACAAATTTGCCCTGATCCGGTACCCCTCCGTAACCTCCCTGTCTCACTGGAACGTACCAATGCAGAACTCCACACAAATATGCCCTGAACCTGTACCCCTCCATAACATCTCGGTCTCACTGGAACGTACCAATGCAGAATTCCACACAAATGTGCCCTGAACCTGTACCCGTCCATACCCTCCATTTCTCACAGGAACGTACCAGCGCAGAACTCCACACAAATATGCCCTGAACCTGTACCCTCCGTAACCTCCCTGTCTCACTGGAATGTACCAATGCAGAACTCCACACAAATATCCCCTGAACCTGTACCCTCCATAACCTCCCTGACTCACTGGAACGTACCAATGCAGAATTCCACACAAATATGCCTTGAACCTGTACCCACCCAGAACCTCCTTGTCTCACTGGAATGTACCAATGCAGAACTCCACACAAATTTGCCCTGAACCTGTACCCCTCCATAACCTCCCTGTCTCACAGGAAAGTGCCAATGCAGAACTCCACACAAATTTGCCCTGAACCTGTACACATCCATAACCTCCCTGTCTCACTGGAACGTACCAATGCAGAACTACACACAAATTTGCCCTGATCCGGTACCCCTCCGTAACCTCCCTGTCTCACTGGAACGTACCAATGCAGAACTCCACACAAATATGCCCTGAACCTGTACCCCTCCATAACATCTCGGTCTCACTGGAACGTACCAATGCAGAATTCCACACAAATGTGCCCTGAACCTGTACCCGTCCATAACCTCCATTTCTCACTGGAACGTACCAATGCAGAACTCCACACAAATATCCCCTGAACCTGTACCCCTCCATAACCTCCCTGTCTCACAGGAACGTACCAGCGCAGAACTCCACACAAATATGCCCTGAACCTGTACCCTCCGTAACCTCCCTGTCTCACTGGAATGTACCAATGCAGAACTCCACACAAATATCCCTGAACCTGTACCCTCCATAACCTCCCTGACTCACTGGAACGTACCAATGCAGAATTCCACACAAATATGCCTTGAACCTGTACCCACCCAGAACCTCCTTGTCTCACTGGAATGTACCAATGCAGAACTCCACACAAATTTGCCCTGAACCTGTACCCCTCCATAACCTCCCTGTCTCACAGGAAAGTGCCAATGCAGAACTCCACACAAATTTGCCCTGAACCTGTACCCTCCGTAACCTCCCTGTCTCACTGGAACGTACCAATGCAGAACTCCACACAAATATGCCCTGAACCTGTACCCCTCCATAACCTCCCTGTCTCACTGGAACGTACCATTGCATAACTACACACAAATTTGCCCTGATCCGGTACCCCTCCATAACCTCCCTGTCTCACTGGAACGTACCAATGCAGAACTCCACACAAATATTCCCTGAACCTGTACCCCTCCATAACCTCCCGGTCTCACTGGAAAGTACCAATGCAGAACTCCACACAAATATGCCCTGAACCTGTACCCCTCCATAATCTCCCTTTCTCACTGGAACGTACCAATGCAGAACTCCACACAAATATGCCCTGAACCTGTACCCCTCCATAACCTCCCTGTCTCACTGGAACGTACCATTGCATAACTACACACAAATTTGCCCTGATCCGGTACCCCTCCATAACCTCCCTGTCTCACTGGAACGTACCAATGCAGAACTCCACACAAATATTCCCTGAACCTGTACCCCTCCATAACCTCCCGGTCTCACTGGAAAGTACCAATGCAGAACTCCACACAAATATGCCCTGAACCTGTACCCCTCCATAACCTCCCTGTCTCACTGGAACGTACCAATGCAGAACTCCACTCAAATTTGCCCTGAACCTGTACCCGTCCATAACTTCCCTGTCTCACTGGAACGTCCCACTGCAGAACTCCACACAAATATGCCCTGAACGTGTACCCCTCCATAACCTCCCAGTCACACAGGAACGTACCAACGCAGAACTCCAAACAAATATACCCTGAAACTGTACCCCTCCAAAACCTCCCTGTCTCACTGGAACGTACCAATGCAGAACTCCACACAAATATGCCCTGAACCTGTACCCTCCATAACCTCCCTGTCTCACTGGAACGTACCAATGCAGAATTCCACACAAAAATGCCCTGAACCTGTACCCCTCCAAAACCTCCCTGTCTCACTGGAACGTACCAATGCAGAATTCCACACAAATATGCCCTGAACCTGTACACGTCCATAAACTCCCTGTCTCACTGGAACGAGCCACTGCAGAATTCCACACAAATATGCCATGTACCGGTACCCTCCATAACCTCCCAGTCCCACTGGAAAGTACCAATGCAGAACTCCACACAAATATGCCCTGAACCTGTACACATCCATAACCTCCCTGTCTCACTGGAACGTACCAATGCAGAACTACACACAAATTTGCCCTGATCCGGTACCCCTCCGTAACCTCCCTGTCTCACTGGAACATACCAATGCAGAACTCCACACAAATATGCCCTGAACCTGTACCCCTCTATAACATCTCGGTCTCACTGGAACGTACCAATGCAGAATTCCACACAAATGTGCCCTGAACCTGTACCCGTCCATACCCTCCATTTCTCACTGGAACGTACCAATGCAGAACTCCACACAAATATGCCCTGAACCTGTACCCCTCCATAAGCTCCCTGTCTCACAGGAACGTACCAGCGCAGAACTCCACACAAATATGCCCTGAACCTGTACCCTCCGTAACCTCCCTGTCTCACTGGAATGTACCAATGCAGAACTCCACACAAATATCCCCTGAACCTGTACCCTCCATAACCTCCCTGACTCACTGGAACGTACCAATGCAGAATTCCACACAAATATGCCTTGAACCTGTACCCACCCAGAACCTCCTTGTCTCACTGGAATGTACCAATGCAGAACTCCACACAAATTTGCCCTGAACCTGTACCCCTCCATAACCTCCCTGTCTCACAGGAAAGTGCCAATGCAGAACTCCACACAAATTTGCCCTGAACCTGTACACATCCATAACCTCCCTGTCTCACTGGAACGTACCAATGCAGAACTACACACAAATTTGCCCTGATCCGGTACCCCTCCGTAACCTCCCTGTCTCACTGGAACGTACCAATGCAGAACTCCACACAAATATGCCCTGAACCTGTACCCCTCCATAACATCTCGGTCTCACTGGAACGTACCAATGCAGAATTCCACACAAATGTGCCCTGAACCTGTACCCGTCCATAACCTCCATTTCTCACTGGAACGTACCAATGCAGAACTCCACACAAATATCCCCTGAACCTGTACCCCTCCATAACCTCCCTGTCTCACAGGAACGTACCAGCGCAGAACTCCACACAAATATGCCCTGAACCTGTACCCTCCGTAACCTCCCTGTCTCACTGGAATGTACCAATGCAGAACTCCACACAAATATCCCTGAACCTGTACCCTCCATAACCTCCCTGACTCACTGGAACGTACCAATGCAGAATTCAACACAAATATGCCTTGAACCTGTACCCACCCAGAACCTCCTTGTCTCACTGGAATGTACCAATGCAGAACTCCACACAAATTTGCCCTGAACCTGTACCCCTCCATAACCTCCCTGTCTCACAGGAAAGTGCCAATGCAGAACTCCACACAAATTTGCCCTGAACCTGTACCCTCCGTAACCTCCCTGTCTCACTGGAACGTACCAATGCAGAACTCCACACAAATATGCCCTGAACCTGTACCCCTCCATAACCTCCCTGTCTCACTGGAACGTACCATTGCATAACTACACACAAATTTGCCCTGATCCGGTACCCCTCCATAACCTCCCTGTCTCACTGGAACGTACCAATGCAGAACTCCACACAAATATTCCCTGAACCTGTACCCCTCCATAACCTCCCGGTCTCACTGGAAAGTACCAATGCAGAACTCCACACAAATATGCCCTGAACCTGTACCCCTCCATAATCTCCCTTTCTCACTGGAACGTACCAATGCAGAACTCCACACAAATATGCCCTGAACCTGTACCCTCCATAACTTCCCTGTCTCACTGGAACGTACCAATGCAGAACTCCAAACAAATATGCCCGGAACCTGTACCCCTCCATAACCTCCCAGTCACACTGGAACGTACCAACGCAGTACTCCACACAAATATACCCTGAACCTGTACCCCTCCATAACCTCCCTGTCTCACTGGAACGTACCAATGCAGAACTCCAGACAAATATGCCCTGAACCTGTACCCTCCATAACTTCCCTGTCTCACTGGAACGTACCAATGCAGAACTCCAAACAAATATGCCCGGAACCTGTACCCCTCCATAACCTCCCAGTCACACTGGAACGTACCAACGCAGAACTCCACACAAATATGCCCTGAACCTGTACCCTCCATAACCTCCCTGTCTCACTGGAACGTACCAATGCAGAATTCCACACAAAAATGCCCTGAACCTGTACCCCTCCAAAACCTCCCTGTCTCACTGGAACGTACCAATGCAGAATTCCACACAAATATGCCCTGAACCTGTACACGTCCATAAACTCCCTGTCTCACTGGAACGAGCCACTGCAGAATTCCACACAAATATGCCATGTACCGGTACCCTCCATAACCTCCCAGTCCCACTGGAAAGTACCAATGCAGAACTCCACACAAATATGCCCTGAACCTGTACACATCCATAACCTCCCTGTCTCACTGGAACGTACCAATGCAGAACTACACACAAATTTGCCCTGATCCGGTACCCCTCCGTAACCTCCCTGTCTCACTGGAACGTACCAATGCAGAACTCCACACAAATATGCCCTGAACCTGTACCCCTCTATAACATCTCGGTCTCACTGGAACGTACCAATGCAGAATTCCACACAAATGTGCCCTGAACCTGTACCCGTCCATACCCTCCATTTCTCACTGGAACGTACCAATGCAGAACTCCACACAAATATGCCCTGAACCTGTACCCCTCCATAACCTCCCTGTCTCACAGGAACGTACCAGCGCAGAACTCCACACAAATATGCCCTGAACCTGTACCCTCCGTAACCTCCCTGTCTCACTGGAATGTACCAATGCAGAACTCCACACAAATATCCCCTGAACCTGTACCCTCCATAACCTCCCTGACTCACTGGAACGTACCAATGCAGAATTCCACACAAATATGCCTTGAACCTGTACCCACCCAGAACCTCCTTGTCTCACTGGAATGTACCAATGCAGAACTCCACACAAATTTGCCCTGAACCTGTACCCCTCCATAACCTCCCTGTCTCACAGGAAAGTGCCAATGCAGAACTCCACACAAATTTGCCCTGAACCTGTACACATCCATAACCTCCCTGTCTCACTGGAACGTACCAATGCAGAACTACACACAAATTTGCCCTGATCCGGTACCCCTCCGTAACCTCCCTGTCTCACTGGAACGTACCAATGCAGAACTCCACACAAATATGCCCTGAACCTGTACCCCTCCATAACATCTCGGTCTCACTGGAACGTACCAATGCAGAATTCCACACAAATGTGCCCTGAACCTGTACCCGTCCATAACCTCCATTTCTCACTGGAACGTACCAATGCAGAACTCCACACAAATATCCCCTGAACCTGTACCCCTCCATAACCTCCCTGTCTCACAGGAACGTACCAGCGCAGAACTCCACACAAATATGCCCTGAACCTGTACCCTCCGTAACCTCCCTGTCTCACTGGAATGTACCAATGCAGAACTCCACACAAATATCCCTGAACCTGTACCCTCCATAACCTCCCTGACTCACTGGAACGTACCAATGCAGAATTCAACACAAATATGCCTTGAACCTGTACCCACCCAGAACCTCCTTGTCTCACTGGAATGTACCAATGCAGAACTCCACACAAATTTGCCCTGAACCTGTACCCCTCCATAACCTCCCTGTCTCACAGGAAAGTGCCAATGCAGAACTCCACACAAATTTGCCCTGAACCTGTACCCTCCGTAACCTCCCTGTCTCACTGGAACGTACCAATGCAGAACTCCACACAAATATGCCCTGAACCTGTACCCCTCCATAACCTCCCTGTCTCACTGGAACGTACCATTGCATAACTACACACAAATTTGCCCTGATCCGGTACCCCTCCATAACCTCCCTGTCTCACTGGAACGTACCAATGCAGAACTCCACACAAATATTCCCTGAACCTGTACCCCTCCATAACCTCCCGGTCTCACTGGAAAGTACCAATGCAGAACTCCACACAAATATGCCCTGAACCTGTACCCCTCCATAATCTCCCTTTCTCACTGGAACGTACCAATGCAGAACTCCACACAAATATGCCCTGAACCTGTACCCTCCATAACTTCCCTGTCTCACTGGAACGTACCAATGCAGAACTCCAAACAAATATGCCCGGAACCTGTACCCCTCCATAACCTCCCAGTCACACTGGAACGTACCAACGCAGTACTCCACACAAATATACCCTGAACCTGTACCCCTCCATAACCTCCCTGTCTCACTGGAACGTACCAATGCAGAACTCCAGACAAATATGCCCTGAACCTGTACCCTCCATAACTTCCCTGTCTCACTGGAACGTACCAATGCAGAACTCCAAACAAATATGCCCGGAACCTGTACCCCTCCATAACCTCCCAGTCACACTGGAACGTACCAACGCAGTACTCCACACAAATATGCCCTGAACCTGTACCCTCCATAACCTCCCTGACTCACTGGAACGTACCAATGCAGAATTCCACACAAATATGCCTTGAACCTGTACCCATCCAGAACCTCCTTGTCTCACTGGAATGAACCAATGCAGAACTCCACACAAATTTGCCCTGAACCTGTACCCCTCCATAACCTCCCTGTCTCACTGGAAAGTGCCAATGCAGAACTACACTCAAATTTGCCCTGAACCTGTACCCTCCGTAACCTCCCTGTCTCACTGGTACGTACCAATGCAGAACTCCACACAAATATCCCCTGAACCTGTACCCCTCCATAACCTCCCTGTCTCACAGGAACGTACCAATGCAGAACTCCACACAAATATGCCCTGAACCTGTACCCCTCCATAACCTCCCTGTGTCACTGGAACGTACCAATGCAGAACTCCACACAAATGTGCCCTGAACCTGTACCCGTCCATAACTTCCCTGTCTGACTGGAACGTCCCACTGCAGAACTCCACACAAATATGCCCTGAACGTGTACCCCTCCATAACCTCCCAGTCACACAGGAACGTACCAACGCAGAACTCCAAACAAATATACCCTGAAACTGTACCCCTCCAAAACCTCCCTGTCTCACTGGAACGTACCAATGCAGAACTCCACACAAATATGCCCTGAACCTGTACCCTCCATAACCTCCCTGTCTCACTGGAACGTACCAATGCAGAATTCCACACAAAAATGCCCTGAACCTGTACTCCACCAAAACCTCCCTGTCTCACTGGAACGTACCAATGCAGAATTCCACACAAATATGCCCTGAACCTGTAAACGTCCATAAACTCCCTGTCTCACTGGAACGTCCCACTGCAGAATTCCACACAAATATGCCATGTACCGGTACCCTCCATAACCTCCCAGTCCCACTGGAAATTACCAATGCAGAACTCCACACAAATATGCCCTGAACCTGTACACATCCATAACCTCCCTGTCTCAGTGGAACGTACCAATGCAGAACTCCACACAAATATGCCCTGAACTTGTACCCTCCATAACCTCCCTGTCTCACTGGAACGTACCAATGCAGAACTCCACACTAATTTGCCCTGAACCTGTACCCCTCCATAACCTCCCTTTCTCACTGGAACGTACCAATGCAGAACTCCACACAAATATGCCCTGTACCTGTACCCCTCCATAACCTCCCGGTCTCACTGGAACGTACCAATGCAGAAGTCCACACAAATGTGCCCTGAACCTGTACCCGTCCATAACCTCATGTCTCACTGGAACGTCCCACTGCAGAACTACACACAAATTTGCCCTGAACCTGTACCCCTCCATAACCTCCCTGTCTCACTGGAACGTACCAATGCAAAACTCCACACAAATGTGCCCTGAACCTGTACCCGTCCATAACCTCATGTCTCACTGGAACGTCCCACTGCAGAACTCCACACAAATATACCCTGAACCTGTACCCTCCATAACTTCCCTGTCTCACTGGAACGTACCAATGCAGAACTCCAAACAAATATGCCCTGAACCTGTACCCCTCCATAACCTCCCAGTCACACTGAAACGTACCAACGCAGAACTCCAAACAAATATACCCTGAACCTGTACCCCTCCAAAACCTCCCTGTCTCACTGGAACGTACCAATGCAGAACTCCACACCAATATGCCCTGAACCTGTACCCTCCATAACCTCCCTGTCTCACTGGAACGTACCAATGCAGAATTCCACACAAAAATGCCCTGAACATGTACCCCTCCAAAAACTCCCAGTCTCACTGGAACGTCTCACTGCAGAATTCCACACAAATATGCCATGTACCGGTACCCTCCATAACCTCCCAGTCCCACTGGAAAGTACCAACGCAGAACTGCACACAAATATGCCCTGAACCTGTACACATCCATAACCTCCCTGTCTCACTGGAACGTACCAATGCAGAACTCCACACAAATATGCCCTGAACTTGTACCCTCTATAACCTCCCTGTCTCACTGGAACGTACCAATGCAGAATTCCACACAAATATGCCCTGAACCTGTACACGTCCATAAACTCCCTGTCTCACTGGAACGTCTCACTGCAGAATTCCACACAAATATGCCATGTACCGGTACCCTCCATAACCTCCCAGTCCCACTGGAAAGTACCAATGCAGAACTGCACACAAATATGCGCTGAACCTGTACACATCCATAACCACCCTGACTCACTGGAACGTACCAATGCAGAACTCCACACAAATATGCCCTGAACTTGTACCCTCCATAACCTCCCTGTCTCACTGGAACGTCCCACTGCAGAACAACACACAAATTTGCCCTGAACCTGTACCCCTCCATAACCTCCCTGTCTCAGTGGAACGTACCAATGCAGACCTCCACACAAATATGCCCTGAACCTGTACCCACCCAGAACCTCCTTGTCTCACTGGAATGTACCAATGCAGAACTCCACACAAATTTGCCCTGAACCTGTACACCTCCATAAACTCCCTGTCTCACTGGAAATTGCCAATGCAGAACTACACTCAAATTTGCCCTGAACCTGTACCCTCCGTAACCTCCCTGTCTCACTGCAACGTACCAATGCAGAACTCCACACAAATATGCCCTGAACCTGTACCCCTCCATAACCTCCCTGTCTGACAGGAACGTACCAATGCAGAACTCCACACAAATATGCCCTGAACCTGTACCCCTCCATAACCTCCCTGTCTCACTGGAACGTACCAATTCAGAACTCCACACAAATTTGCCCTGAACCTGTACCCCTCCATAACCTCCCTGTCTCACTGGAACGTACCTATGCAGAACTCCACACAAATATGCCCTGAACCTGTACCCCTCCGTACCCTCCCGGTCTCACTGGAACGTACCATTGCAGAAGTCCACACAAATGTGCCCTGAACCTGTACCCGTCCATAACCTCATGTCTCACTGGAACGTCCCACTGCAGAACAACACAAATTTGCCCTAAACCTGTACCCCTCCATAACCTCCCTGTCTCACTGGAACGTACCAATGCAGAGCTCCACACAAATATGCCCTGACCCTGTACCCCTCCATAACCTCCCTGTCTCACTGGAATGTACCAATGCAGAACTCCACACAAATGTGCCCTGAACCTGTACCCGTCCATAAACTCATGTCTCACTGGAACGTACCATTGCAGAGCTCCACACAAATATGCCCTGAACCTGTACCCCTCCATAACCTCCCTGTCTCACTGGAATGTACCATTGCAGAACTCCACACAAATATGCCCTGAACCTGTACCCTCCATAACTTCCCTGTCTCACTGGAACGTACCAATGCAGAACTCCAAACAAATATGCCCTGAACCTGTACCCCTCCATAACCTCCCAGTCGCACTGGAACGTACCAACGCAGAACTCCACACAAATATACCCTGAACCTGTACCCCTCCATAACCTCCCTGTCTCACTGGAACGTACCAATGCAGAGCTCCACACAAATATGCCCTGAACCTGTACCCCTCCATAACCTCCCTGTCACACTGGAAAGTACCACTGCAGAACTCCACACAAATATGCCCTGAACCTGTACCCCTCCATAACCTCCCTGACTCACTGAAACGTACCAATGCAGAACTCCACACAAATATGCCCTGAACCTGTACCCATCCATAACCTCCCGGTCTCACTGGAACGTACCAATGCAGAAGTCCACACAAATGTGCCCTGAACCTGAACCCGTCCATAACCTCATGTCTCACTGTAACGTCCCACTGCAGAACTCCAAACAAATATGCCCTGAACCAGTACCCCTCCATAACCTCCCAGTCACACTGGAACGTACCAACGCAGAACTCCACACAAATATACCCTGAACCTGTACCCCTCCATAACCTCCCTGTCTCACTGGAACGTACCAATGCAGAACTCCACTCAAATTTGCCCTGAACCTGTACCCGTCCATAACTTCCCTGTCTCACTGGAACGTCCCACTGCAGAACTCCACACAAATATGCCCTGAACGTGTACCCCTCCATAACCTCCCAGTCACACAGGAACGTACCAACGCAGAACTCCAAACAAATATACCCTGAAACTGTACCCCTCCAAAACCTCCCTGTCTCACTGGAACGTACCAATGCAGAACTCCACACAAATATGCCCTGAACCTGTACCCTCCATAACCTCCCTGTCTCACTGGAACGTACCAATGCAGAATTCCACACAAAAATGCCCTGAACCTGTACCCCTCCAAAACCTCCCTGTCTCACTGGAACGTACCAATGCAGAATTCCACACAAATATGCCCTGAACCTGTACACGTCCATAAACTCCCTGTCTCACTGGAACGTCCCACTGCAGAATTCCACACAAATATGCCATGTACCGGTACCCTCCATAACCTCCCAGTCCCACTGGAAAGTACCAATGCAGAACTCCACACAAATATGCCCTGAACCTGTACACATCCATAACCTCCCTGTCTCACTGGAACGTACCAATGCAGAACTACACACAAATTTGCCCTGATCCGGTACCCCTCCGTAACCTCCCTGTCTCACTGGAACGTACCAATGCAGAACTCCACACAAATATGCCCTGAACCTGTACCCCTCCATAACATCTCGGTCTCACTGGAACGTACCAATGCAGAATTCCACACAAATGTGCCCTGAACCTGTACCCGTCCATAACCTCCATTTCTCACTGGAACGTACCAATGCAGAACTCCACACAAATATGCCCTGAACCTGTACCCCTCCATAACCTCCCTGTCTCACAGGAACGTACCAGCGCAGAACTCCACACAAATATGCCCTGAACCTGTACCCTCCGTAACCTCCCTGTCTCACTGGAATGTACCAATGCAGAACTCCACACAAATATCCCCTGAACCTGTACCCTCCATAACCTCCCTGACTCACTGGAACGTACCAATGCAGAATTCCACACAAATATGCCTTGAACCTGTACCCACCCAGAACCTCCTTGTCTCACTGGAACGTCCCACTGCAGAACTACACACAAATTTGCCCTGAACCTGTACCCCTCCATAACCTCCCTGTCTCACTGGAACGTACCAATGCAAAACTCCACACAAATGTGCCCTGAACCTGTACCCGTCCATAACCTCATGTCTCACTGGAACGTCCCACTGCAGAACTCCACACAAATATACCCTGAACCTGTACCCTCCATAACTTCCCTGTCTCACTGGAACGTACCAATGCAGAACTCCAAACAAATATGCCCTGAACCTGTACCCCTCCATAACCTCCCAGTCACACTGAAACGTACCAACGCAGAACTCCAAACAAATATACCCTGAACCTGTACCCCTCCAAAACCTCCCTGTCTCACTGGAACGTACCAATGCAGAACTCCACACCAATATGCCCTGAACCTGTACCCCTCCATAACCTCCCAGTCACACTGAAACGTACCAACGCAGAACTCCAAACAAATATACCCTGAACCTGTACCCCTCCAAAACCTCCCTGTCTCACTGGAACGTACCAACGCAGAACTCCAAACAAATATACCCTGAACCTGTACCCCTCCAAAACCTCCCTGTCTCACTGGAACGTACCAATGCAGAACTCCACACCAATATGCCCTGAACCTGTACCCTCCATAACCTCCCTGTCTCACTGGAACGTACCAATGCAGAATTCCACACAAAAATGCCCTGAACATGTACCCCTCCAAAAACTCCCAGTCTCACTGGAACGTCTCACTGCAGAATTCCACACAAATATGCCATGTACCGGTACCCTCCATAACCTCCCAGTCCCACTGGAAAGTACCAACGCAGAAGTGCACACAAATATGCCCTGAACCTGTACACATCCATAACCTCCCTGTCTCACTGGAACGTACCAATGCAGAACTCCACACAAATATGCCCTGAACTTGTACCCTCTATAACCTCCCTGTCTCACTGGAACGTACCAATGCAGAATTCCACACAAATATGCCCTGAACCTGTACACGTCCATAAACTCCCTGTCTCACTGGAACGTCTCACTGCCGAATTCCACACAAATATGCCATGTACCGGTACCCTCCATAACCTCCCAGTCCCACTGGAAAGTACCAATGCAGAACTGCACACAAATATGCGCTGAACCTGTACACATCCATAACCACCCTGACTCACTGGAACGTACCAATGCAGAACTCCACACAAATATGCCCTGAACTTGTACCCTCCATAACCTCCCTGTCTCACTGGAACGTCCCACTGCAGAACAACACACAAATTTGCCCTGAACCTGTACCCCTCCATAACCTCCCTGTCTCAGTGGAACGTACCAATGCAGACCTCCACACAAATATGCCCTGAACCTGTACCCACCCAGAACCTCCTTGTCTCACTGGAATGTACCAATGCAGAACTCCACACAAATTTGCCCTGAACCTGTACACCTCCATAAACTCCCTGTCTCACTGGAAATTGCCAATGCAGAACTACACTCAAATTTGCCCTGAACCTGTACCCTCCGTAACCTCCCTGTCTCACTGCAACGTACCAATGCAGAACTCCACACAAATATGCCCTGAACCTGTACCCCTCCATAACCTCCCTGTCTGACAGGAACGTACCAATGCAGAACTCCACACAAATATGCCCTGAACCTGTACCCCTCCATAACCTCCCTGTCTCACTGGAACGTACCAATGCAGAACTCCAAACAAATATGCCCTGAACCTGTACCCCTCCATAACCTCCCAGTCGCACTGGAACGTACCAACGCAGAACTCCACACAAATATACCCTGAACCTGTACCCCTCCATAACCTCCCTGTCTCACTGGAACGTACCAATGCAGAGCTCCACACAAATATGCCCTGAACCTGTACCCCTCCATTACCTCCCTGTCACACTGGAAAGTACCACTGCAGAACTCCACACAAATATGCCCTGAACCTGTACCCCTCCATAACCTCCCTGACTCACTGAAACGTACCAATGCAGAACTCCACACAAATATGCCCTGAACCTGTACCCATCCATAACCTCCCGGTCTCACTGGAACGTACCAATGCAGAAGTCCACACAAATGTGCCCTGAACCTGAACCCGTCCATAACCTCATGTCTCACTGTAACGTCCCACTGCAGAACTCCAAACAAATATGCCCTGAACCAGTACCCCTCCATAACCTCCCAGTCACACTGGAACGTACCAACGCAGAACTCCACACAAATATACCCTGAACCTGTACCCCTCCGTAACCTCCCTGTCTCACTGGAACGTACCAATGCAGAACTCCACTCAAATTTGCCCTGAACCTGTACCCGTCCATAACTTCCCTGTCTCACTGGAACGTCCCACTGCAGAACTCCACACAAATATGCCCTGAACGTGTACCCCTCCATAACCTCCCAGTCACACAGGAACGTACCAACGCAGAACTCCAAACAAATATACCCTGAAACTGTACCCCTCCAAAACCTCCCTGTCTCAATGGAACGTACCAATGCAGAACTCCACACAAATATGCCCTGAACCTGTACCCTCCATAACCTCCCTGTCTCACTGGAACGTACCAATGCAGAATTCCACACAAAAATGCCCTGAACCTGTACCCCTCCAAAACCTCCCTGTCTCACTGGAACGTACCAATGCAGAATTCCACACAAATATGCCCTGAACCTGTACACGTCCATAAACTCCCTGTCTCACTGGAACGTCCCACTGCAGAATTCCACACAAATATGCCATGTACCGGTACCCTCCATAACCTCCCAGTCCCACTGGAAAGTACCAATGCAGAACTCCACACAAATATGCCCTGAACCTGTACACATCCATAACCTCCCTGTCTCACTGGAACGTACCAATGCAGAACTACACACAAATTTGCCCTGATCCGGTACCCCTCCGTAACCTCCCTGTCTCACTGGAACGTACCAATGCAGAACTCCACACAAATATGCCCTGAACCTGTACCCCTCCATAACATCTCGGTCTCACTGGAACGTACCAATGCAGAATTCCACACAAATGTGCCCTGAACCTGTACCCGTCCATAACCTCCATTTCTCACTGGAACGTACCAATGCAGAACTCCACACAAATATGCCCTGAACCTGTACCCCTCCATAACCTCCCTGTCTCACAGGAACGTACCAGCGCAGAACTCCACACAAATATGCCCTGAACCTGTACCCTCCGTAACCTCCCTGTCTCACTGGAATGTACCAATGCAGAACTCCACACAAATATCCCCTGAACCTGTACCCTCCATAACCTCCCTGACTCACTGGAACGTACCAATGCAGAATTCCACACAAATATGCCTTGAACCTGTACCCACCCAGAACCTCCTTGTCTCACTGGAATGTACCAATGCAGAACTCCACACAAATTTGCCCTGAACCTGTACCCCTCCATAACCTCCCTGTCTCACAGGAAAGTGCCAATGCAGAACTCCACACAAATTTGCCCTGAACCTGTACCCTCCGTAACCTCCCTGTCTCACTGGAACGTACCAATGCAGAACTCCACACAAATATGCCCTGAACCTGTACCCCTCCATAACCTCCCTGTCTCACTGGAACGTACCATTGCAGAACTACACACAAATTTGCCCTGATCCGGTACCCCTCCATAACCTCCCTGTCTCACTGGAACGTACCAATGCAGAACTCCACACAAATATTCCCTGAACCTGTACCCCTCCATAACCTCCCGGTCTCACTGGAAAGTACCAATGCAGAACTCCACATAAATATGCCCTGAACCTGTACCCCTCCATAATCTCCCTTTCTCACTGGAACGTACCAATGCAGAACTCCACACAAATATGCCCTGAACCTGTACCCTCCATAACTTCCCTGTCTCACTGGAACGTACCAATGCAGTACTCCACACAAATATACCCTGAACCTGTACCCCTCCATAACCTCCCTGTCTCACTGGAACGTACCAATGCAGAACTCCAGACAAATATGCCCTGAAGCTGTACCCTCCATAACCTCCCTGACTCACTGGAACGTACCAATGCAGAATTCCACACAAATATGCCTTGAACCTGTACCCACCCAGAACCTCCTTGTCTCACTGGAATGTACCAATGCAGAACTCCACACAAATTTGCCCTGAACCTATACCCCTCCATAACCTCCCTGTCTCACTGGAAAGTGCCAATGCCGAACTAAACTCAAATTTGCCCTGAACCTGTACCCTCCGTAACCTCCCTGTCTCACTGGAACGTACCAATGCAAAACTCCACACAAATATCCCCTGAACCTGTACCCCTCCATAACCTCCCTGTCTCACAGGAACGTACCAATGCAGAATTCCACACAAATATGCCCTGAACCTGTACCCCTCCATAACCTCCCTGTCTCACTGGAACGTACCAATGCAGAACTCCACACAAATGTGCCCTGAACCTGTACCCGTCCATAACTTCCCTGTCTCACAGGAACGTCCCACTGCAGAACTCCACACAAATATGCCCTGAACGTGTACCCCTCCATAACCTCCCAGTCACACAGGAACGTACCAACGCAGAACTCCAAACAAATATACCCTGAAACTGTACCCCTCCAAAACCTCCCTGTCTCACTGGAACGTACCAATGCAGAACTCCACACAAATATGCCCTGAACCTGTACCCTCCATAACCTCCCTGTCTCACTGGAACGTACCAATGCAGAATTCCACACAAAAATGCCCTGAACCTGTACCCCTCCAAAACCTCCCTGTCTCACTGGAACGTACCAATGCAGAATTCCACACAAATATGCCCTGAACCTGTACACGTCCATAAACTCCCTGTCTCACTGGAACGTCCCACTGCAGAATTCCACACAAATATGCCATGTACCGGTACCCTCCATAACCTCCCAGTCCCACTGGAAAGTACCAATGCAGAACTCCACACAAATATGCCCTGAACCTGTACACATCCATAACCTCCCTGTCTCACTGGAACGTACCAATGCAGAACTACACACAAATTTGCCCTGATCCGGTACCCCTCCGTAACCTCCCTGTCTCACTGGAACGTACCAATGCAGAACTCCACACAAATATGCCCTGAACCTGTACCCCTCCATAACATCTCGGTCTCACTGGAACGTACCAATGCAGAATTCCACACAAATGTGCCCTGAACCTGTACCCGTCCATAACCTCCATTTCTCACTGGAACGTACCAATGCAGAACTCCACACAAATATGCCCTGAACCTGTACCCCTCCATAACCTCCCTGTCTCACAGGAACGTACCAGCGCAGAACTCCACACAAATATGCCCTGAACCTGTACCCTCCGTAACCTCCCTGTCTCACTGGAATGTACCAATGCAGAACTCCACACAAATATCCCCTGAACCTGTACCCTCCATAACCTCCCTGACTCACTGGAACGTACCAATGCAGAATTCCACACAAATATGCCTTGAACCTGTACCCACCCAGAACCTCCTTGTCTCACTGGAATGTACCAATGCAGAACTCCACACAAATTTGCCCTGAACCTGTACCCCTCCATAACCTCCCTGTCTCAAAGGAAAGTGACAATGCAGAACTCCACACAAATTTGCCCTGAACCTGTACCCTCCGTAACCTCCCTGTCTCACTGGAACGTACCAATGCAGAACTCCACACAAATATGCCCTGAACCTGTACCCCTCCATAACCTCCCTGTCTCACTGGAACGTACCATTGCAGAACTACACACAAATTTGCCCTGATCCGGTACCCCTCCATAACCTCCCTGTCTCACTGGAACGTACCAATGCAGAACTCCACACAAATATTCCCTGAACCTGTACCCCTCCATAACCTCCCGGTCTCACTGCAAAGTACCAATGCAGAACTCCACACAAATATGCCCTGAACCTGTACCCCTCCATAATCTCCCTTTCTCACTGGAACGTACCAATGCAGAACTCCACACAAATATGCCCTGAACCTGTACCCTCCATAACTTCCCTGTCTCACTGGAACGTACCAATGCAGAACCCCAAACAAATATGCCCGGAACCTGTACCCCTCCATAACCTCCCAGTCACACTGGAACGTACCAACGCAGTACTCCACACAAATATACCCTGAACCTGTACCCCTCCATAACCTCCCTGTCTCACTGGAACGTACCAATGCAGAACTCCAGACAAATATGCCCTGAAGCTGTACCCTCCATAACCTCCCTGACTCACTGGAACGTACCAATGCAGAATTCCACACAAATATGCCTTGAACCTGTACCCACCCAGAACCTCCTTGTCTCACTGGAATGTACCAATGCAGAACTCCACACAAATTTGCCCTGAACCTATACCCCTCCATAACCTCCCTGTCTCACTGGAAAGTGCCAATGCAGAACTAAACTCAAATTTGCCCTGAACCTGTACCCTCCGTAACCTCCCTGTCTCACTGGAACGTACCAATGCAAAACTCCACACAAATATCCCCTGAACCTGTACCCCTCCATAACCTCCCTGTCTCACAGGAACGTACCAATGCAGAACTCCACACAAATATGCCCTGAACCTGTACCCCTCCATAACCTCCCTGTCTCACTGGAACGTACCAATGCAGAACTCCACACAAATGTGCCCTGAACCTGTACCCGTCCATAACTTCCCTGTCTCACAGGAACGTCCCACTGCAGAACTCCACACAAATATGCCCTGAACGTGTACCCCTCCATAACCTCCCAGTCACACAGGAACGTACCAACGCAGAACTCCAAACAAATATACCCTGAAACTGTACCCCTCCAAAACCTCCCTGTCTCACTGGAACGTACCAATGCAGAACTCCACACAAATATGCCCTGAACCTGTACCCTCCATAACCTCCCTGTCTCACTGGAACGTACCAATGCTGAATTCCACACAAAAATGCCCTGAACCTGTACCCCTCCAAAACCTCCCTGTCTCACTGGAACGTACCAATGCAGAATTCCACACAAATATGCCCTGAGCCTGTACACGTCCATAAACTCCCTGTCTCACTGGAACGTCCCACTGCAGAATTCCACACAAATATGCCATGTACCGGTACCCTCCATAACCTCCCAGTCCCACTGGAAAGTACCAATGCAGAACTCCACACAAATATGCCCTGAACCTGTACACATCCATAACCTCCCTGTCTCACTGGAACGTACCAATGCAGAACTACACACAAATTTGCCCTGATCCGGTACCCCTCCGTAACCTCCCTGTCTCACTGGAACGTACCAATGCAGAACT